>NW_015117595.1:36065-39131 GCF_001443285.1 Poecilia latipinna
TTCCAAGATGTTGTCCCCCTTTTTTCAGAGAGTTCTCAACTATCCTCATACTAGGCTTATTTATTTGTTTGTCTTTTTCTTAACAAATTTGATTTTCAGTCATAAAAAAGACACAATGATTATGCTCTATGATCTCAAAAAAACCTTTAAATATTTTATGTGAAAACCATAATGTTTGAACTTTAAACTTGACTTTAAAATGTTCAGCAGATCAATGCAGAGACTTCAAAACAGGACTGACGTGGCTTCATTCTGTGTCATTTGAATTTTAAAGTTATTGTAGATGAACGTCAGTCCCCCTGGAAGACCAGAACGCTGAAGACTGCGAGAATCAGTTCAGGAAGTGATGAAAGCCTGTACAGAAGTGAGCAGTTATTTTCTCTAATAGATTACATGAGTAACAGTGACTGAGGTCAAAGGTTAGAAGGTTTTCTAAACATTCCTCTGAACTGTAAAACTAAATATATTTTTTTTCTTGTTGGCAACAGCACACAGTGTAGCTGGATGACACAAGGGGACCCAACATTCTGCCAAATGAAACTTTCCATTTACATTACACGAATAGTCATCAATATCATAAAAAAGAGTTTGCACCATGTTTATTCTGACTATTCAAATTTACATTTGGAGTTTGCATGGTCTCTGTGAGTTCCATGCATAACTTGCTGACATGGGCAAAAAGGCATGACATAAAGAGGAAGCAACATTTGTGTTGTTGAGTTCCAGTGATTCAGAAGGAAAAGAGTGAGGTCAGTCACTATGGAGGCTGTGCTTGAGGTAACAATGCTTAGATTTATTTTGCACCGAAGGTCCTCCAAACTCCTACAAAATCTCTGTTTATTGGTTCTATTCATCTTATGACTTATTAGATTCAAAAAATACAGTTTCTTTAAGACATTTTAAGAAAGCAAATTAAACATGTTTTATGATTATTAGAAAAATACCGCCTTCACAAATTCAAGGACCAGTTCAGGGGAAGAGGATCTTTATACTGCATCAAGAAGTCAATCTTGCTAAGCCTCTCTTGTGATTTAGTACAAATTGACTTTGACATTACTCACTCCAGAACAATCTGTGGCACACAGATATCTCCCAAAAAGTTTTCCTCAAAGAACAGGAAAAGATATATGTCTTAAATTCAAAATAGAGCCACAGTAATCTGTCTGTGATGAAATTTTACTGTGTCAAGCCTTAAGCCTGAGTCAGGGTTTATGAGAAGTGTTTCCTGCAGTGCTTGTAATCCCCTCAGATTGCTTTCCATGCAGAAATGAAATTTGCATGATACCGTCTTATAGATCTGGGATTATGAGTTGTGAGTCAGAGGCACCTGATGAACCCAGGTTTGATTAGTTGGGAGTTTATTATGAGGAGACGGGTCAGAGTGCGGAAGCTCTCTGAAGGCTGTTCCCATTCTGCTGTAGATGGCTGAAATGGTTTAAGAGTTTTAACTTTACCCTCTTTACTCAAGAGTCACTCCACTATGTGGATGATGCCTTACCCTTTTCTCAAAGTTTGTCTTTGGTGTTGTAACACAGCGAGACTATCACCTCTTTCTAAAATGACTGTCGGTACCCTTTCCATCTTCTTTTCTCTCTCCCCTACCTCCGTCTGATATTCTGCTCACGCACAACTGCGGCAGCCCTCCTCCAATCGCTGGCAATAATCCACACCTCAGACCCCCCAGACACACTGTCTGCTCTCCCACAATGCACCTCAGCTCCAAAACTTTCCCATACACATTTGGCCTTCTCATTGTGCCCCTGGTTCTCCTCCCTCTAACGTCCCATTTCTTTCACTCATTCTCCCCGTGCCATTTCATCGGCCAGTTTTCATTCACCCTGTGTAGTTTTCAAACTATCCAAATGTCCCTTTTATTTTCTTCTCCATTCAGCTACGATCCATCTGGTTGAAACATCGGCGAGAATTTCCCAGACTTTATCTGATGTAAAATGATGATCGCCATACTTTGAATGTATGTTCTTACATTGACCATAGACAAATTTATAGATCATAGATGCACATATGATCTATAAATCATATAGATCATAACTAAAATAACCCTTTAGTTATTTTAGCACTGAGAAGAGTGCTAAAATAACTAAAGGTGTGCCGATCGATCGGCCACCGACCACAATCGGCCGATTTCCTTGAAAAAGTGTATGATCGGTGATCGCCGATCAGTCTCTTGCCGATCACACAAACCGATCACCTGCTTCTCATTTCGCAGCCTGTCTGTGCAGCTGGTCTCCTCTTTCCTTCACACTTCAAAAGCTCAGCAACAAATCCTAAGCGATGAGGAACAGTGAATATATAATATACTTCCTAGCAGCTAACCAGACATCAGACTTGTTTGCCTTTACTGGTGATGAAAACTCGTCACTCTGGAGGAGAGGAAGAGCGGCTCAGCCCCATCCAGGATGACTGCAGTGTCAGGGTAGCCAACAAAGTCTGCAGGTAGATTTTTGCATATCTGGTGCTCCAGTTTCAAGATCACAGTTAAACCAAGTACTGTAAATAAAAAAAAGTTAGTCCACGTTGTGATGATCCGGCAGACCGTGGACTGATGGACGCCGTCAGCTGGTCCAGGTGCTTGGATCCAATGGAAAGGTAATCGGCACAGCGATCATGGCTCAGAAACACGAGGTGTTGCAATGCAAACCTGAAAAATTAAAAACAAACAAAAAACTAATAAACGTCCATATTTATCCATATTTAGCTGCACAACGTAATCAAAACTAATAAATCCTCAGTTCGTTTTGAGAGTTTTGCTTGAAAATAAATTGACTATCTCAGGAAATTAAACGTTTAAGTGAAATAGTTCTGGTATCACAAAGAAACTGCAAAAACTGTTTCAGAGGTGTAACAACACTGAAGTTACTGAGTAAGAGTGAACTAAAATACTACTTATAAATGCATGTTAAAATCTGAATACTCTTTTGAAAGTGTGCAGCTGAAATTAATTTAAACTACTAGCAGGCAAAGCACAGTGTTCACCTGATATCTGTACCAACAGTAATACAAAAAATGATGCATAGAGGCAAGGGTGTAGGAACGAGTCTGTCATTG
>NW_015117596.1:0-985 GCF_001443285.1 Poecilia latipinna
ATCACATTAAGGCCCGATTGATGCACACGCACATCCGCTGACCTGAAAACAGGTTTTGTTCTTTGGTTTCAATGTAAAGTATTTATTTATGCTGTGTAATAACTGTAAAACTGAAGGTAACTATGTAGAGGAATATAATTATACTAATAGTTAAAAGTCATGTTGTTGGTTGATTCACATTAAGATATGTTTTGACTGAAAAGAAATGTACTGGGTCAATCTGACCTAGAAGTCAGAAAGGAACTCATTTCATGAGTAGAGCACCTTTAAATTCCTCAACAACTACTTCACGAATTTCGCCTATCACGGGTTATTTTCGGAACGCAACCCCTAAGAAAAACAAGGGTTCGCTGCAAATGTAGTGTGTTTACTTCATTTTTTTCTACAACAGGAGAAGTTTTGTCAAAAAAAGCGTAACAGGCTAAATTTCAAAATGTTGTAAAAACTTTTTTTAAGATAAAAATCTGTGGGGGGAAAAAACAGTCCACAAGCATCCTCATTCCAAACACATTCACTTAAATTTTCACTTTATGGTACATGTTCACATTCTTTATTGACTGTATATCAAATATATTTTAAATTTAACTGAAGATATGACATAATACAACATATAATATTCAATAAAATACAAAGACTCTATACAATAAGACCTAGTCTTATTGTATAGACTAGGTCATCAAATCACTACGTTGCCTGTAGGAATTTTTAATGTCCGGCAGGTGTCAGTATTGAGTGACACAGTATCAATACAGTGTTGCTATGAGTCGAAACGCCTCATGACGCCTCATTTACCCATCACTAGCATGGTCTATTTCACAGAACTTCACAGTTCTACTGTGGACGGCTGACAGACAAAATGACATATGACAAGGACCCGAGAAGAGACAAAGGACACATGTGGACTTAAATACACAGTGAGGGTAATCAAGGAATGAGACACACCTGGGAAGCAATCAGCGGGGAAGATGCAGAGACAACAGAGAGA
>NW_015117596.1:3754-15994 GCF_001443285.1 Poecilia latipinna
AGCGATGCGCGCTCCAGCGAGAGGGGATGCAATTTTGGGCAGGCATGCGTTTCTGGGCATAACACCGGAGGCTCGTTTGATGAGATCCATCGCTCTGCCATAGATACAGCTGTGAATCTCTCAAAGCAGGAGACGCTTTAATGACATGACTACGGATCACATTAAGGCCCGATTGATGCACACGCACATCCGCTGACCTGAAAACAGGTTTTGTTCTTTGGTTTCAATGTAGAGTATTTATGTATGCTGTGTAATAACTGTAAAAAAGGATTTTGCCTATCACGGGTTATTTTCGGAACGCAACCCCTAAGAAAAACAAGGGTTCGCTGTAAATGTAGAGTTTACTTCATTTTTTTCTACAGCAGAAGTTTTGTCAAAAAAGCGAAACAGGCTTCATTTTATAAGGTTGTAAAAACTTTTTAATAAAAATGTGTGGGAAAAAACAGTCCAAGCATTCTCATTCCAAACACATTCACTTAAATTTTCACTTTATGGTACATGTTCACATTCTTTATTGACTGTATATCAAATATATTTTAACTGTAACTGAAGATATGACATAATACAACGTATAATATTCAATAAAATACAAAGACTTAAATCTTATTGTATAGACTTGGTCATCAAGTCACTACGTTGCCTGTAGGAATTTTTAATGTCCGGCAGGTGTCAGTATTGAGTGACACAGTATCAATACAGCGTTGCTATGAGTCAAAAGGCCTCATGACGCCTCATTTACCCATCACTACCAGAAATCATAAAATCTAGTCGCGGTGTGATCACCATATTCCAATGGAGATTTCTGCAGAGTTCTACTCTCCAACATCTACAGACTCACCCTGGAGAGGACGTCATTCTGACACTTTCCTTGCGCCAGGTTTCAGCCAAGTAGGAGAAACTCTGGGTTTGGATTGCAGATTGCACCTGCAGCTAAAAAAACATCCCATCAACATGTGAACATCTGAACCCTTTCTGCTCCACGTAAGACAGCATGGGGATGATCAGTTAGCTACTTTTTGGATTAATGATTGGATAGCAAAAGATTTGCATGCATGTCTCTGTGTGTACATATACAGTAATTTTGGCTTAGTTACTGCGGAGTATGTTCCGCTTCCAGCAAGTCACCGTTTGTGAGTCTGTATACTCCAGTTAACAATTGATCAAATGCTAAACTAGTTGACGATTATTTCAATAACCAACTCATCACCGTTAATCAGGTAAATCGTTTCAGTCCTAGTTGGAACACTTGATATTAATCCTCCTGCGTGTTAGAACACTTGGAAAAAAAAAACCAAACTCTTAAACTATATATTTCCATAAAAATGAACAAATACAAGTCATTTGATTTATTCTTTTTACTTTGCAGTACAGAAATCATTTGAGCCCAGGCCAAGTGATTTTCTTTTACAGTTGTTGAAAACAGAGACAAGGCCCTCATCAGTTCAATACTGCAGCAGTATACATTTGGTCCTTCTTAAGTAATTACAGTGAACCATATTTGCCATCCGCCATCAATGTTTGGATCGTTTTACCAGGCACAGATCCAAATGTCTGCTGCTTTCTAGGAACTCCAGCTGTTGGTAGTTTCAGGTAGTTTTCCCTTGAGTACGGTCATCAGTGTGACTTTGTTTATAGTAAAGCATACCTTCTTGGCAGTGTGTCAGAGGTGAGACCCCTTCTGTCACAGGTCTTTATTTGCTGAAATTACGACACCCTGCAAAGAACAGAGTTGCTCACAAGATTTAATACAAAAAGGACAAAGCCACCTCTTTCTGTCAGACATGGAAAACAAGCACCTGCAAAAACAACATGGTGTTGGAGATATTGTACATCTTTTAGAACCTGAATAATGACAACAAAAAAAACTTGGACCCCACCCACCCTAAACCCCAGAATTTGTTTTTTTTTAAAGATACTGATCAATTCTTTTTTCTTTTTTTTTTGATTTAGGGTCTTTGGATTATGCTTCATCTAAACATGATGACTCACAATAGTATAAAGTACTGACTAATAGGCATAAACTGTATTTAGTGCAACATCCACCTGAATGAGATCTGAAAAAGCAATGCTCCCTTTCTGAACCCTATCCAACAACACTATTTCATATTTTTCTATAGATCATAAACTTCCACAGAGGGCAAACCATTTACCTGGATATCTGGTTAGCCCACCCATGAATGCATACTTCTGTAGTTTATCTATTTGTTTTGTTTTTTTAAGAATTCCGTAATTGCCATTTTTGATAATCTGGAGTACTGTGGATGTGTTGCCTTTACTCTGCGGCGTCGCCAAAGATGTCCTGCTTTTTGCGCTCCATTTCAGCAAAGTCAAAGTCTGAACCAGTCATTCGTTTGTAGATGTCCTTGATGTCAGCACAGGTGGTCTCGAAGTGAGTCGTGGCATCATAAGAGCGGGAGATGAAGATCTGGGATGGACAAAAGGATCAGACGATAAATATTTCTGACTGAGCACAGAGAGGTTATGAGAATAAAATGCCTTAATGCAATAAACTAAATCTACAATAACACAGATGGTTTGTTTCAAGAAATTTGAATGTCTAATTCACACTTGAACATATTCTACATATATTTTAAGTTATTGCGATAAACGATAATATTGTTGTTTTGAGTCCATTTTCAATTAAAATAATGGTAATGGCATAATAATGCAAGAATACATTCCCAGAAATCAATAAACTTTAAATTCTAATAAACAGTTAACACTGGAACTGGAAGACATTATCAACATCCAAAATAAATAAAACAACAGAAATAAATAAAATGAATTAGGGAATCTCTCAAAACAAAATTGTCCTTAGAAAAAAGGTCTAGTTAAAACCAAAGTACCAGACTGAAGACTTTAGTCATCCAGTTTTTGGTAGAAAAAAATAAATAAATCATGCAAATAGAAATCAAGTTTCTTTTAATTTTCCACACAATTAATAGATTTAATGTTTATTGCAGCAGGCCTACTGACAGGTATTTCTAGAAAACCACATTTCGGAATGTGTGTAGGGAAACAGTCCAACACTCGCTGAGGTCATTTAGGTTCTGCCACAAAAAAAGCAATGAGGAAAACCACAGCCAGGAGATCAGAACAATGTTTTCAAAGACTGTCTGGAGCTGTAGTGGTAGATTTATGACCAATAAGATTGAGCTGATTGAGCAGCCAACCCACAGGGGGACCCAAACGTTTCTTTTCTTTTGTGGTAATCTTGTCTATGATGCAAGTTCTGTATTTTGCAGGTGATGAGCAGAATGGTGTCTGCTTAAAATGGAACAAGCCACATCACTTGCTCAGCTTCCACGAGCTCATCGCAAATGTTCAAAAGCACCAAAGCTAAAGTAGACAAAAACTGGATACAAACACGCACTTCTACTCTGTTACAGACGTTCACGTGCTGAGTCAGGTGCGCTCGCATGCAGACAAAAGCATTTTCCCGCCAGCATACAGAAAGCAAACAGAAAAACAATTGCAACAACCTGCAAAACAGGCAAGGATATCAATGATTTTTAAAAAGTGCAGATTTTGTTTTAATGGTCGCAGCTTGTTCTCCTCCAAGTAGCAACAGGAGCAACTGTTATTATTGCTGTTAGAAAATAGGGGTGCATCGTTGCGGTTTTCTGGCCTGACTCATTTTGGCCTACACCGATTGTTTCAGCAACAAATATAGCAAAAAATTGCAAAGTTGACAGCAGTAAGCAGACTATTATTGAATGCAGTCCTCTCTCAGACCTTTGTGGTGGTAGAAAAGATCAGTGGATGAGATCGGTTTCATCCATAGGTCATCAATCGCCCAAAATGAAATAAATTGGGCAATCAATCTGCCCCTCCCCATCCCCCAAAGCTATGTCCCTACTAGGGAAACACTGTTTTGAATACACTCTCATAAGGTGCAGTATGAATCTGTATGCTGGATCCATACTGCAACTGCAGACTTGTGGACTACAAAGCTATAGCAGACTAGTCCTGCTCTGGCTTCTGTTCAACCAAACAAAAGGATCAACAGCTTTAACCTCTCCTACTTGAAACGATACCTTAATCTCATACCAACACAAACAGTGTTTTAATTGTCGTCTGTTTTTCCAGGACCAGAATGGGAAGCAGAGTCTTCAGCAGTAGATTCACCCACTGAGCCTACCTGGCTTTCAGTGCCCATGTCGGTGGGTTCATACAGATCACTGATGCTGACAAACTTCTGCTCGATGGGCTCCAGGAGGTCCATGGCCGGCTTAATTTCTTTCTCGGGTTCGTTCGTCTCCACTGTGGTGCTGGCGATTGCGATGTATTTACCCGCTGCGGCCACGTTGTGAGCAAAAGAGATCATACAAACATAGATGTCTGTAAAGAGAAAATTGGAAGTTAACGTTCGACAGTTTCACTGTGGAAATAAAATATTTCCTGCATTTCTGTTTTAATATAAGCAAGTCTTTCCTCTTCACATATGAACTCACCGTGCTTCCTGTTAACCTGATTCTGTGGGATGATGATCTGGCAAGAGTTGATGTCACCGGTGTTGGCAATGGGATGACTCAGGATGCAGATGACTCTGATCACCTGGCCAACTTTCTTCACACGATCCATGACGTAGCTGGGGTCGCAGATCAGCTGTTTGCACCTTGCAATCTGGGAGGAACCAGTGGAGAGCATATGAATAAAAACAGCAACTGGATTTTAGAAATAAAAATGTAGATAGTTAGTTTGAAAACATAAAATTTGTAGTGGTGCTTAATTTTATTCCAAGTTTTAAGCACTGACTGAACAATTACAGTCCGAATTATTAGATCCAAGACATTTGAGCTGCACCCAGTTGTGGGTTTGACTGCTGCCAACAATTACCTGTAATGTTATATTAATATTACTCAGCTAGCCAACAGAACAGGCCCATTTTCAGCATGACTGTCAGCATAGAAAGCATTACCATGATCAGAGACGCACTAATCAATTTTCATGTTTTTGTAAAACTGACAAGCAGACGCCATTTTTTCCCTGCTATTGTTAGCAAAATAGCAAAAAAACATAAGCAAAATATTTCTAATGTCTTGTTTAATTAAATTGTTTTGTTAATTGCAAGTGATATCCACCATATATCTGAGTAAAAGTTTTTCTACAAATAAAATAAAGAGGAATTACTGAACATCTGCTTCATTCTCATTCCTCATGCTCTCAGGCAAGATGTTCAAAACACCAGTGTTACATTTAGTGTTGATTAAATTAATGAATACAAATATGCTTTATAAACAGTGCAGTTTTTTGTTTTTATTACATAAACCATTGAGCTGTTTAGTGTCTTGTGTAACTAAACAACTCTCCACACTCTACAATGAGACCAAGCAGCTGGTGATTCCAAATCATACATGAGTTAATTGATGTACTTAAGAAAACTTAAAGTTAATAATTCTGCATTAATATCATTCTCTTGGAAAAATTCCAGGAGAATGACAAACATGTTGGTTTTATGAAAAGAAAAGCAGAATGGGGAAAGATAAAAAGTAGAATTCCTAACTAAGGTCGTCATTTTTATATAACATAATTACTTTCATTCCATTTCTCTACCCAACAGTGTTTAAGCTGAAGTCTGGAAGCCAAGTTTGTACCATTTACTGTGAGTAAAAACTGCTCACCTCTCCCTCAGACTTGACTCCCACCACCTTCCCATTCTCCATCACGATCTCCTCTATGGGCTTGTTCAACATGTACGTCCCACCAAAGATGGCACTCAACCTGTGATAGAACCAAACAAGAAACACTGCAACACAAATTAAAGTTTCACAAAAGCCTTCAATGAAGTTCTGCCAGCAGGTCTAACTGAAAAACATTGAGCTCTTCTTTTATTGCCTTAAGAAAGAAGCGTTCTTCTCTTCATCTACAAAGAGACATTACTTCATGATAGTAATGTCTTCATGATAGTCAGTGTTTCACAGACAATTAGGGCCCCGCCAACGAGACCAGCCCTTCAACTCCAATAAGGTGGCTATATGTGGTAATAGAAGGTAGTCATGGTTACAGATGCTACTATTGATTTTATTAGCCTAAGTAAAACCAGATCACGTCATGAGCCATTTCTGTCCCCATATGGTCGCTCATCTACTTTCACCTCTCAAACTTATAGTTTATAGCTGACTCACTGAACTAGGTGAGAAGATGTATGCACCAAGCCACACTGCTTGCATGAGCTCATTGATAAAGACATGTACTTATACTCTGTGAGGTGCAGTCACACACACGTTCAGTGGACACACACTCCAGCCAGTGGACAGCGAACCACAAGGATACCAGCAGTTTTTAGATGTGCTGAATTTCATTCCGATGGCAGAGTCGTAACTCTCCGACTCAGGAGCTCAGTCAGGTTTTATGTTAGTTTTCTTTTACCTCTCAGACTTAAAGTGCTGAAACACAAAGAAAGTCAACCAGAGTGCAACCAGTAGAGGTCTGAACAATAAAGTCATTCAAGTGACTGGTGTATCTTTGATGTTAGAGAAACATCTGCAGACCTCAGCTGATGCGCCGTATCACTGATTGTCATGGCAGCAGGCCTCTGATGAGGCTGTAGGAATTTAAATCAACAGAGGCCGATTGTTTTTGACGGGCATCACACAATGCCATTTGTTTCACAATTTCACACCCTATGTGACTGCATCAAGTTTCAAGAAGTCAAAACACACTTGCACTGGCAACAGCTGGTTCCATACAGACTTTATGAGGGCAAAGAAAGCTTAAAGTAGGGCGGGAATTACAGTTGTATGACTGAACTGTCTTAGGATTGTTGTGCTACTTGGTACAAACAGGAAAGTTAGAGATGCACCAATCAATTGGCCAGAAATGGGAAATAATTTTCAGCTCTGATCTGAGATCAGCATTTCAGTGCTGAATACTGAAAATGTTTTTTTTCCCCCTAGTTGGTCATTAAATGCATCAAAACTAAGAACTCCTGCCATTAAGGTATATAAATGAGACATACTGGTGTTTATGTAATTCCATCTTTACTATTAGATTCCAAATTCTTTGTCTACCTATGAGCTTGCAGCACACTAAGTTGTGTGTTATACGAGTTAAAAATTACTAATTAAAACAAGTCAAAATCAAAATTGCTATGAAGACTTTAAGAAAAACCAGAAATTTATGTTGGCCAGAAAAAAAGCATCTCTAGTTATGAATTCTGCCCTGCAGGAGGAAGCTCCCTCTGCTTTCACTCCTCTACAATTATCTGGGATTGTTTCACTAATGGAATGAACAGGTGATGTATAGCAGACTGCAAGCAGAGTGAACTTAACGCCCTAAGATTCATGCAGGCTGAAGGATTCAGATCAACTCATAGAAGGGATGATTGAAATAAAAGCCAACTCTTAGTAATATAAAATTCCATTTGCAATTTAAGAAAACAAAAAGCAAAAAAACGATTACAGTCAGAAATCAAATTTGGTATAATTTATACAGAATCTCAAACAGAAAACATCAACCCAACCCAATGTCACATTCTAAGTTGCAGTTTCCCTACACACACACGCACACACACACACAGTGGACCCCAGGAGAAGTGTGGTACCTGGCGAAGCCCTGCGGCAGCTCTCCCAGGCCATACAGAGGGTAGAGGTACGGGCTCTTGCCGTATCTGGCCAGAGATTCGCTGTAAAGCTTTATTCTGTTTATCGTGTCCATGCAGGGTTGATCCAGGTACCTGAGGGAAGACGACGACACATTAAGCATCCAGAACAGAGCATAGAAGACCAGAAAACATTAACCAGAGGCAGAACTGACTCGTCTGTGCGGTAGAGCGCCAGGGAGTGGCCGGTAAAGTCGATGACTTCCTGTCCCAGGCTGAACTTCTGGAAGATGGCCCTCATGGTGGTCTTTTTGGGATCCACGCCTTCCATGGTTTTAGGGTCATTCTCGTCGAAGTTGGCAACAAAGACCAAGAACTTCCGGAAGCGTCGCTTCTCAAACAATCCCATCAGGCCTTTAGCAGAAGAGAACGAGCTGTGAGTGAAGGAGCTGATTTAATGAGAGCAGAGATCACATCCCAAACAGTCACTACTTACTGGATGCCAGGGCCTCAGTCTCAGTGGAGGGCACTTTGTAGATCTTCCCTCCCTTGTACACATAACTGCCTTCAATCACCTTGAAGTCCAGGTAGCGAGTCACCTGTGTGATCAGCAGCATGCGGACCAGCTGGCCTACAAACACAGCAACATTAACCTCATGACCTCAGGCGGAGCATCTGTTAACCTGACATTCTGATAGCTGCTCTAAATCCTTACTCAACTTTTCTTTGATAATACCAATAATTTGCTTACCGAGAGGAGAAAATATGCTAGCGGAATCCTACAAAACACAACATTTAAAGATTCTATTTCTTACATGTTTGGTGATGAATTAAAGCTGCATGTCGAACTCAATGTGAGCAGCTTAGGGCTGAAACGATTAATCGTGATGAATCGATTATTGAAATCATCGTAAGCTAAAAATCAGTTTATTGTTAACTGAAGTATACAGACTCACATTTGCTGAAAGAAAAACCACAAAGATTTGTACAAACCAAAACTATACAAAATGTATAGTATTAAAAAATAGCAAACTGTCTACAAATCTTTTCTATCCAGAACTCCTTTAGTGACGGTCTTAGCTTCACCTGATTCAAATGATGTAAAAACAAAAAAAAAAAAGGACGTACAGACACCTATTGCTATCCAATTATTAATTGGTTAATTCAATAATAATCATCAGATCAGATGTATTGCTGTTAACAAAGGGCCGACTTTGTCACACGTTGACATTAGGATTTTTTAGCTGCATTTGCATCCCTTGCTACAAATGATCAAGAGTTCACTAAAGCAATGCTGTGTTGTTACATTTCAGGAAATAAAATAAAAACATTTTTCTTTATTTTCCACAGAGCCCCTTAGGGGACATGTAGAACATGTTTTCTTTTGCATTTAATTGGAATATGCTTACTGCGATCTGCTGGTCTATTTTGTACACAGTCACAAATGTCAAATGTATACACATTTAAAGAGTCTCAGTGTTTATTATTAACCTTTTGGTGCAAAAAACTGATTGAAAATCAATTTATCCACTGCATGTTTATGTCTGTAAGGTTGAGATGGAAATGGCCCTTTAAACCATTCAGACCAACACGAAAGACACACAATCAAAACTGTCAGATAACTATTACCCTGTGATAATAACTCAGAAATAGTCCAAATAGTTTGGATGTATTTTTTATTTCTTTCCTTCTTATGGAAAGTTTCTGTTTATATCACAGGTTTGTGGTGCGTTTCTATCCTAAAGTAAAAGATATAAAATTTCAGATGTATTAATGAGATATTAACACGCATAGAAAAACCTTGCTTTATAAGCTTTATATTATAGCAGAAAGTATGATAGCCACTGTAAGAAAGGCTTACAGTATTCAATTATGCCACATGAACTGCTCAGGACATTATTGCAAGGGAACACAAAAGAAAAAAATTCCTTCATGTCCCCTAGGGGACTCCATAATTTTCTTAATTATCAAATAAATATTTTTATGCATTTTTAATATTGTACAAAAGATATGATAGATTATTTTATTAGTCTCCTATAGGAGAAATATGTCTTGGAAGCAGGGGCAAAACTGAAATACAACAATAAAAGCTCATCTAAAAGGACAGTAACCAAAAAAAATACATAAAAGCACGAATCTCAGATCAGCAATACATCCCCATAAACAAAAAGCCAAAGCTATAAAATGTGCCAATTTTTTTTTTTTATCCGATTCATCGATTAATCATCAAAATTGATACAATACTCTATTGCTAAGACAATCGTTAGCTGCAGCCCCAGAATATGTTACCATTAGCCATGAGGAACTTTGGGACGAGGTCCACATTCCAGTCCCGTCCCTTTCCCATTGACTCTGGAGGGGTCCCAGGCAGGTGGAAGCGCTGGTAGAGCTGCAGGGAGGAAGCAGAACCCAATGAGACCCCCAGCTTACAGGCCTGACTTCTGAAACCAACACCGTCTCCAACAATGCCGACACAAAGACAAAGCACCGTCTGTCTGTCTCAATACTGATGGGAGGTTGACACTGGTTTTAGGGCGACTTACATCTTCCAGTGGTGTGATAGAAGCGCTCTCAGCTCCGTAGTATGAGTTGCGGTCCATGTGAAGAACCTTCTTCCCCTTTACTGACATAATGCCTGATAAAATGCATTCCTGGAGAGAAAAAAAAAAAAAAAAAAGCACACAATTAAAAGAGCAAAAGTCAAATGTCTTCATAAAGGTTTTATTCTAGTGTTTCAATAAAGCTCATAGAGGCTCCATAATGAAGAGAAGTATGCATGTTCCTTTATTCTGGAATTTATGCGATTATAGCAGCAAGTTTGCAGAACTAAGCGGGTGTAACATGCATCATGTGACCAGAGACTTAAAACAAGTTTTCTGCTGAGCGTGAGGTCACTTTCTACAACTTCTGGTATCATCATCACCACAGAAAGCAACAGGCTCTGCATGTTTCCTGTTTGTCAGGGAAAAGCTGCCCTGAAGGAAGGAGAGCGGCAAACACCTTTCTCGTGTAGAACCAGGACAAATTGAACAGCAGCAGAACAGAAGACGGGTCAATTTGTGGATTTAAATTTTTTAAAAACTGGTGGAAAAAAGCTGTAGCAACTTACATTGTCTCACAAACACACCGTCTGCGTTAGCTAAGATGTTATAGTTTCAAACCCTACAACCTCTGGTGACACTTTCAGCATTACAGCATAATGTTTAAGGCAGCAGTTCCCCTCCTGCACCTGTTGCTGCACAGTGAAGGTCTCCTGGCAGGTTGCACCTTTGCTGAAAACTAGTCTGCTGCTCTGAAATAGCTTAGATCAAGAAAAACCGGCTTTCCTCTGCAGTGATCTGCAGCTGAAGCCGCCTGCCTCAAGAATAAAAACAAACACGGACAGAGTGCTCATCACAGTAAACGCCACACTGACACAGGAGAAACGCACATAAAGTGTGCAAACATCAAAGCTAACAAAATTCACTTGAAGCACAAAGTCCATGTTCACATCGTAACCCATTTTAGCCATTAAACCTTGAAGCATCCACTCATTTGATGTAAATGAAAATAAAACATGCCCAATATGTGGCCTGAATAAGACAAAAGCTTTCTAAGAAATGGACACTTGGAAACAATAAAAATTATGGACCACATACAGTATTTATTAGGACAGTGCAATGAAAGTACTGCTAAGCCCACTGGAACAAAATTATTTCTTCTTATTTTACTTTTTCTAACCCAAAAATCCAAACGGGTGGCCTAAGCATATTAAAAATTTCAAACTTCACCCAAAATTGTCCTCAGCATGAAATCAAATGATTTTAATTAAATCAAAAGTGAGCATTGTCTAACTGCAGGCAATACTTTTTAGTGAATGGGCCTAAGTGTTTTCCTTCTACAGAATCATCAGATGGCTGGGAGGCCCAGACCCAGAGGAACGGCTTCATGCACCATGCTGAGGTTCGCGTTGGTTCGTTAACCATTAACACTCCGACCAACCGGGACCACAAACATAAATTTTACAGGGAAGACAGAGCCGGGCGCTGGGCAATGTGTTGAGATGGAAAAGCCACACAAAATTCTTTGTAAACAAATATAAATCATTCTCACCACTCGTTCAACACGCACGTCTGAAAGCGCGACTACAAGTTATTCCTGCGGTTCACGTAGAGCTGCGCGACCAGAGCTAACTGCGCGACCAGAGCTAACACAGTGGGGTTTAAACTCCTACCTTTATCAAAAACTCTGGAAAGAATCTAATTCCTCACTGGGGGTTGATGCAAACATCCATACAGGTTAGCCTGTGTCCAGTTTCAGTAAAAGGCGGCACGCGCGATCTGCGCCGAGTTAAACTTAAGACATTCAGTTGCTGTAGCGCGCGAGGCAACGAGCAGAGGCGCCAGTGGTGTGATTGGTGCGGCTTTAAATGCATAAACTATCTTCTATAAACATATTTTTAGGAATAAATCTCCTCCACCAGTGAAACACTCAGAGAAACAGAGACGCTTACTATCGGCTTTAAAAAGAAAACAACAAAATAGCGATTTTTCTTTTTTTCTAAAAACATAAACAAGAAACACTTAGCCTGGCAGCGGCGCTAGTAAAGCACTGCGGGCCGCCAGGCCTATAATACACTAGGGGAAACTAGGGCTGTAGTGATACAATAATCTCATGATACGATACACGGTATTCTGCTCACAATACAATATATATTG
>NW_015117597.1:0-7793 GCF_001443285.1 Poecilia latipinna
AGGCAGTGTTGAGAAACGAGATATTTACTACGTGTTGCTCATTGTTATCTCGTCTCCCCAGATCCGTTAATGTCATATATAAAAGTGAAACCACAAAGACAACAATCACTGTTCAACTTCACAATTTATTCAAATTCTGGTTCTGTTGGTGTGATTTTATAAAATGCATAAAATCACACCAACAGCTCAACATGGTCATCAGAAACCAAAGCCAGAAAGGAAACATTAATTACCTGAGAAAAAATGCAAAATACGAAGACACAATTGTAGACCATTGTGTGTGGCAATTAAGACAGTTCCACTCCAGTGATCTGACTAGCTGTTTTAGCTCAATTACTTTTATATCAAGGTGGGTTCTTTACTGTCTGAAGCGTTCTAACATACCGTTTAGAACAGCCCGTAATGACGTTTTGCTATTTGCACACCAGAGACCATGCAGGTGTTACCAAGGCCAAGGGATGAATTCATCACTGTCTAAGCTGTCCTCCCTGCACACTTTCCCAGGGTACAAACAATAGATTTGTTCATTTCATACGGAAACATTTTACTCAAGAAAGTGGGACCAAAGTTTATCAGCTATCTGTGTTTCTCATTTCAAACTGCCTCAAACTGTTTCCTGAACCACACAGAGCTCTCCTGACCTCTCTTCTGACCCAGTGCATCAAACAGCATATTTTGATTATAAAAATTAGTACACATTTCATATATCTTCAAACTCTTAGACATGAGCAGTTTCAATACCAAAACATCTGTTACATTCAATATTTTCTGATTAGTTTTCCATTTCTTTGGTTTATAATGAACTAAAACATTTTTCAGTTAAATATATAACTTATATACTTCTTAAGACTATGATCTAATATAAAAAATTACTGATTAAACTAATTTTAATCAAATTGTGCTCATTATATTTAAGAAAAATGTTCTACTGATTAAGTTATATATTAATTAAAGTATGAGTCTAAATCTAACCTAAATTGAGGCCTACTCAAACAATCATGATCAATCTAATGTTTCAACATGCGCTAAAGTTTAAACATCATTAAAACTAGCATAATTAAATTAATATTTCCAACAGCTGGAAGAAACGATAAAGCCGATAAATTAAAATGAGGTCGATAATTTTCATTTATTGTGCGATTAATTGATTTATTGTTTATTGTGACAGGCCTATGTGTATTTGTAGCTGGTGGGTTTGATGAGTCTATGATGATTTGCTAAGCACCAAGCTGTACATAACCTCTGTTTTCGTGTTGAGTCATACATGACTGTATCCGGGAATCCTGATCTTCTAGGGTGTTAATCCACCTACACAGTAGAGAGGCACCCATCTCTGTGGTTTTGTGGCCAATTTCTGGCTTCCAGTAAAATTTTGACTTGCTATCAGTTTTCAGCTGAAAAGCAGCATTTCTTCTTCTACTGCTTTTGATGTAATTGATTATAGTTCTTAACACTAGGTTAATAACTAAGTTGTATACTCAACCTTTAGGTTGTATACTGAACCTTTAGTATACAATAAAATTTAATTTAACACAATTTGTATAAATACAAATGTGTTAAATTTATGGTCCTCTGGCATCAGATCACAGTAAAAAATGTAAAGTGATGTTTTAAAGTAAAACAAATGCTATTTTGCAATCTTTGATAAAAATAAGCTAATTTGGTAATCTTTTTTAAACTAGGCTAAGATTTGTTAAATATGAAAAAATGGAGGCCTGTTGTGGTGAAAAACTGTTTGTTGCTGAAAAACAAGGATTATACAGTTACTTGAATCAGAACCATGGGTGAACTTTATGAGATGAGGAGTTCAGAAATAAATGTGTGCTGCTCTGCTCTCTCTGAGCCACAGTTTGGGTAGCTTGCATTGAAAAGCCTTGGAGTACATGACTCCAAGGCTTTTCAATGCAAGCTACCCAAACTTGAACAGTTCTCAGCTTGGTTTTGGGCCCATTGTTCCACAGCCAACTCTGAATGCTCTCTGTGACCAAAGTTAGACTTTAATCTCATCTTCTCCTTTTCTTTAGTATCTTAGGAAAATAGTTGTACACAGGAATGATGGTGGTAAGAATATATTTTATTACATTGTTAATCAGCTCCTCTTTTGTTCTCTTCTAGCTTCTTTACCTAATGCTGGCGGAACTCTTCTCTAACAGGTAATCTTTACATTTGCTGAAATTTAACTTCAGCAGTGATGGGCACAGCTGACTTAAAAGTTAGCTCCGCTAACTGCAAAGCACTAGTCATAAAATGTTAATTTTGCTAACGCTAAAGAGCTGCAGTGTATCAATATAGCATTTAGTGGACTCTAATTCTAAAGTGCTAACTACAACCTTGATGAAATCCACAATGTGTCATTAGAATATCACCCTCTACAGGGTGTAATTTGTCATTCCAAACCGACCCATGCGGTTTGAGCTTCTGGAAGTTTTTTCTTTGGAACAGACTTTACACTCATAGTTCTGGTTTTATAGTTGTTGAGTGTTGCTGACTTTGTTGCTGATTCTGCCTAATTAAGCACGGTACAGCTTTGGTCAGAAAGCACACAGGACCTCTGAAGATTTTAAACCCTTTACTGCATCCTAGGTATAGAATAAACATAAGATGTTTATTCCAAAAACATGGGTACCATCTGTTTTGGGATTGTTACACAAAAATATACTTTAAAGATATGACAGATTTTTTTATCAAATCAGTTAGCTAAGCTAAAAATGAGCTCTGCTGTTAGTGACAGTGTGCCCACCACAGCACTTTAGGAGTAATACTGGGTCAAGCAGCTCACAGGATGTTTTGTCTCTTTGAATCAGCTTGAATATGAAACGTTCCCCCGGCCACCGGTACTGTCAGCGAGCACCACCGGACAACACCCCCGATCATCTCCTCCATCTCCTCCACTCTACCAGCACTTTTTTTAAAGGCACTAAATATGTGAAAGGTTTTGTATATAAGTACTGTGTGACTACTGAACAAGGACAAGATGAAGACTTTTGATAGATGCGCTTAGCAGGTTCTATCACATCCTACTGAAACAAACGCAGCATATTTCACTGGAGAAGTGTTGGCCCACATATAAGGCCAAAATAAAGACTAAGTAAGCAACTGAGAAGACTGTTTAAGTACCACCATGTGTACTGAATAGAGGAAGAGAACAGCTATCCTTACTGTATCCAGAGTGTTTTTTATTGGTTAGGTCAATCTGGGTGGACATATTTCAGGTTTGTCCTTGAACACAGAAATAACATTGTTTTGTTGCTCTATTAATGACGCTGATAAAATACACTCACTGACCAAAACAATTTAGTAATCAAGTTAAGTCCTCTTGGGATATGAATAAAAACTGACCTGAACTCAACTGAAATTCCAGAAGGAATGTAATCTTGTCCACATGCAGACCAGTGACAGATGTGTAAATGGCTTGATTTGCAAGACACTTGCATGTTTAGAACAAGGTAGAGTGAGCAGAAGTATTACAAGTAATTGCTGGAACATCCCACAGTTAAAACAGCAAGTGAATGTTAAGGTTTAAAACATAGAAACAGACAGCAGCCTCAGTTTAATTCAGGTTGCATTATCTAGTCTGCAAAGGATCACAGAGAAATGACTCACCATTTCTCTGTGATCCTGAACACATACATTACTGAACACATTAATGTATTTTCCACCACTTTAAGATCATCTCTATTCAGGGCCTTGTCTATTATACAGATATCTCTCATCAAGCCTCTAAATCTGCTTTGGCCCAGAGGTCTGATGGCATCAGACACAGCTGCCACTGATGCCATGATACCACTGACCACCACCAGCAGGCAAGGTGAGTGAAGTGTGTTGCCCAAGAACACAATGAATAAGACAGATGGAGCAAGGGTTCAAACTGGCAACCCACTGGTTACAGGATGAATCTGTAGTTTTACTCAGATCTTCACCATAGCATCAGGCTATAAGTTCCAGAGCAGGCCCAGCAGTAACCCTTCTGCGGTCTTAAGAGACGGGGTCACTTAGACCTCACAGGCTTCAGCCTGTCCATGGTTCAGCGGATTGGACCAACTCTACAGGCGTTTTTACAAGTTTTTTTTTTTTTTGTCAGGTTTCGGAAACTGTCAGGCTGAAGGGACAGCCCCCCACTTTCCTGCTGTCCGATGTGACATCTGCTGCACTCCTCTTGAGCATCACGCTAAGACCACGAAAGGGCTAAAGTGAGGATGTTAGCTGTCAGCATCACAATACTGCTGTACTTAGAGATGTTGCCATGGAAATAGTCACAAACCACAACAGTGGCTGATTTACAGTTGTAAATGACCCAACCTGTTTATCCAGAGGAGGAAAATTAGCAGGAAAATGCAGTGGTATTGTTACTGTTACCCATCCTCCAAGGATGCAACCACAGGCTATGCATCCTTTACTTGCTCAGCTGGTCAAAAGCCACGTTGTCTTTGTTGATTGTAAAGCTCCTGATGTGGAAAGACTCAGTCATTTAAACACAGAGGTGCTCCTGTACATACTTGGTGTCTGCTATAGGTGACATACCAATCACCAGTCTGCATGTGCACTAAATGACATTCACAAACAGACCAGGGACCTCATGTACAAAGGCTACAAAAGCATAAAAAACTTGCACTTTCCACAAGAAAGTTCAGTTCTATCAATTAGAAATGTGATCCAAGGTTACGCTAACCTTGGATCACATGCAGCTATTGATGTTTTTGAGACACCTAGAAATTACGCTGCAAAAATATCAAACGCAATCCATCCATTTTGTCTCAATACACTTGCTTGTCTGTGTAAAGCCAGAGGGTGCTAGTGTCAGTCTCCACCAGTCATTGGGTGAAAGATGGGGTATATCCTGAACAGGTTGTCAATCCATCACAGGGCAACACAGAAACAGACAACCACACACACTTTCGTCTGTAAGGATAATTTAGACAAAACACTTTATCTAATGTTCATGGAATTTTGGATGGTCTTGGAAGCCACAGTACCCCGAGACAAGCCATGTAAGCACAGGGAAAAGTCGCAAACTTTTAACTTTTGATCTAGGACCTTCTTCTCCATGTGGCCATTCAGCACACATCCTACACATGAAGAATGTATCCATACCACCAGTCTAAGGCACAAATCAACATTGTGCTGCAGTGGTTTGAAGTGATTTGTCAGGGACCAGGCAGTACAAAACGCAGAACACAGGTAGTTGAATTCAAAAAAGGTGGGTTTTATTTACCCAAAAATATGAACAAAAGTTAACATAACAATTAAACAGGCATGCCAATAAAAGAGGTCAACATAAATTACTAGACGAAGACATAACTGACAAAACAATAAACTGACCTAACTGAAATGACACAGAAGGGGATTTAAATACAGGTTTAGCTAAACCATATGGACACAATAGGGGAAAACAAAATGGCTGCCACCTAACAATTAACACAAACAATAAAATAAACCCAAAAACATCCCCCCCCAGCATGACACAGGTGGTTCAGTCCAATGAGGCCATCAGCTGTACTTTAGGAACCTCAGCACTTTGCCACGCCTTTTATCCACCAGGAAGGGGAGCCAAACACCCAGGTAACTCAAACAAAGAAAACAATATTAATACAACATAAATAAATTTCGACCTTGCAGTGTTAATACGTGTGCACTCCATATAAACATTGGAAGGTGGAAAAAAATAAGAATACTTAAACTTACAAAACAAACTAAAGTGAAAAGTAACTATTAATGAAATGTGGATCTCACCCTGTGTGGCTTGCCATCACATGATTCATTCATTCTGATGAACAGCTTGATTTGGAGTCTTGGTGGGTAAATTCACTTGCCTGTCCCTCCAGATGCCAACATGGGAGTGCTCAGGCTTGATGCACACTAAGTGATGTGTGACTGTCATC
Source organism: Poecilia latipinna (assembly GCF_001443285.1). NCBI lineage: Eukaryota > Metazoa > Chordata > Actinopteri > Cyprinodontiformes > Poeciliidae > Poecilia > Poecilia latipinna. Next base: position 5,880 of record NW_015117597.1, read on the forward strand.
TTGTCTTTACAGCATCTTTTGTCTTAAAGAGTAAAACTGAGCGACAAATCGTTTTTCCTGGCTAAGCTAGAGTTGCGTGTTTACAGATGGAATGTGAATAATCACGTATATAAATACGTTGAAATGCCTCAACCTGAGTTCTCCCTTCTGTGAAGACATAATTTTATGTTGTGCATGTTTTCAGGCTTGATTTATACTGCATCTATTAATGTAAATGGGGGCTTGTTTAGTTAGGGGTCTGGAACTCCCCGTCATGTTCTTAATTCCACATTGACTGGGATTGTAGAAAGGAAACGTGTCTCTGGTTTCATTTGTCTGGATTTAAGTGTACACCATGTTTCAGTTGGAAATCCAAGCAAGCCTTTGTACATGAAGCCCAGCTCCTCTGAGGACTAAAGAGCTTTTATCAATGATGTATACTGTTAGGTGTTACTACTTCCTGTTTAAGTCACAGACCCTCAGTACCATGACTCAAACTACAGAGTCCTCTGGGCATAGTAGTCTTTTTCCTTTTCAACTAAATCGATCGACAAATATCATTAGGTATCAGCCATTTTAATGCAGTTTTTCCTTCTTTTCCTTCCCACAGGGCAACACAGAAACACACAACCACACACACTTTCTACATGCTATAAGATTTAGAATTGACTAGGTGAACAATTCTAAATCTACAGTTTCAAATAATCAATACACCCGGGTCACCATATGTTCTCTGCTGCTGAAGGACAATTGTTTTTTGTTTTTTTTTTACAGAATAAACATGCCTCCAGCATGGATGTTGAGATCAACAACCCAAACAGATTCATCCACAAGTAAACCATCTAGTTAATTTTAAATCAATAGAAAATGAATAAAAAATAATTCAATAACAGTGGGCTTTACTAGGAAAAACCACCAACTTTTTTAAGAAGTTAAAATTAAAAAAACCCCAAGGGGGCATAGTACACATGATCAGTTTCTTGACCAACTTTGGATCCCTAAGGGTTTGGGAAAATCCCATTTATTAACCATTTCTTAAAAAATGTATATAAAAATATGTTGAAGTCATCACTCAGAATGTATGTAGGTGTACAGCCCATCCTGATGAGAGCTAATGTTTTTACTGAACAGCTTCAGTGAAGCTGAGAACTTTGGTGAACAGACGAGTCGTTTTTATATATCAGTGAAATGAGGACTTTCTGACTGTTCAGTGTTTTACATGACAGCGTTTGTGCACTCAAGTTAAAAAAAGTGGTACTTTTATCCCATGATGCTCTCTCACTTTGTGTAATCTGACACAGATCTCATCACTGTACACAAGACTCAATGGAATCTACTGAAAGATGTTTCTGTGGAGGTTTTCTATGTGTTTAAGATGGATTTCTGCTCTAAGCATGGATTTGTAGCAAACTATAGTATTTTTCCAAGCGTTGGTCTTTGTTGTAAAATGTTATATTCTGAAAACGTTTGACGCTACTTATAGAGGGATGATGTTTTTGATACTAAATATTTATTGTACATTTAATGTGGTTTTCTAACAGTATAAAACATTTAGTATCACTGAAGGGAATCCGTGCTCACAATATCAACCACCTGCACTGTATATCCCACCTCCATTTGTCATGTAACTACCTCCTCATGTGCTGTTAACATTGGAATCATTTTGTCCTCTAGTAAAATGAGCTGACTGAGAAATATGCTGATTGATGTGTTTGTTCACATTTGAAATGGAGGCTAACAAATGTGTTAAAGCATTTCACTTCCCACACATTGTCACTGTTCCTGCAGCGACACTGCTGCAGTCTGTTAAATCCAGACAGGTGCAGTTCAGATGGATCTGTTCTAGAGGAGGTGGAACAACTGATTGGTGCAAACTTTTTTGCTCTTACCAGTAGGCCTGTCACAGTAACAAATTTTGGTGAGCGACTGTCTAAA
>NW_015117597.1:12065-12612 GCF_001443285.1 Poecilia latipinna
AAAGAACACGTAACACTGGAACTGATAAACTAAATAAACAAAACAACCAAAAACAAAAATAAAATGGATCCTCAGTCTCCATTAGCATAAAACGTACTTGAATAAAAACAAAACAACATAAAGCCAAAGTGGAAATAAATACTGCATTCAACCAAAAGAGTGCAGATTATGAAGTCTGTATTGCCCTTCAGTTGCCATGTTCGGCTTTAACCTTCTGACCCACATGCAAAATCAACAAGCATGAGTAAAGGTAAGGATTTTATTTTCTTACTTAAAGACAACAGGCAATTCTTCTTAATCCTTCTGGGGGCAGTTGTGTCGTACAATCGGAGGTGCTTTAGAATGGTTCTGGTTGGGGCATGGGGGAATGTGCCAAGGTCCAGTGTGGAAAATGGTTCACGGAGGTTCCTGAGATGAGTGAGGAGTGAGGATGGTATTGACTGGGAGCCGGAGAATTGATGGAGAGGTGTGGAGGGAGCAGCGGGCAGGCAGACTTGGAGGTAAAATCCTCAGGAGGAGAAAACAATGGAACTTGATCCAGTTGAAA
>NW_015117597.1:16793-20741 GCF_001443285.1 Poecilia latipinna
GCATTGATTAATGCCTCGTTTTAAAATGAGTTAACTGGACTTGTAGACATTATTTTGTGCCCATGTAGCTGGACACCACACGCCACGATCGAACCCGATCGAACCGTTATACCTAGGATTTCTGTCGGCTAATGTGTGGTCTCTCAAGTTTTGAAAATGGGCCGTCAATCGGCCGACAACTCGTGTAGTGTGAGCTGGACATTACACTAAGGAAATGAGGACGGGAGGGTCAGTGGAGAGCACTGAAGTTGAGCCTTTTTTCTTTCAGTGTCATCAACAGAAAGAAAAACGGCAGAAAGAGACGATAAAGCCGATAATTAAAATGAGGTCGATAGGTTTAATTTATCGTGCGATTAATTGATTTATTGTTTATCACGACAGGCCTACTTACCAGTCAGAAAAACATTAAGTGCAAGTCATCACTTGAGTCACTCTCTGTCATGAGCAGATGACGTAAAATTCTCTAGTGATGGTATCAGAGAATTTTACAGCATCTGAGGTAATTCAGATGCTGGTCTGGTCAGCCATATTTAAGAAAAAACCGAGTTTGATTCAGTTTTGCTCAGGAGATGGATTGAGACAGGGAAAAAAAAGATCCCAGATGGAAGCAAATGAGAGCTGTTGTTCACCAGTGGAGAAAAAAAATGCAACAGTGAATAAACTTCCCATCAGTGGCTGACCTACCAGCAGTACTCCAAGAACACAACAATTAGTCAGAAAAGAACTAGCCATTGTCTATACTCACAATCATTGGGCGAGAGGCCAGGTAAAACCTGGTCAAGTCCCCAGCCCATCAAAGAGCAGCACAAAACAACCAATTAAACTAACTTATCTTTTTGGACTGTAAAAGGAAGCTGAAGAACCGGAGAACAAGCCGGCTCGATGCAGAAAGACCCCATGATAGGATTTGAACTTAAGACCTTCTTGCTACAAGGTTGCAGTTGAAATTTTAGAATAAACCTAAATTGCCATATTATCCTCCTGACTACCAGGAAAGAAAATATTGTCCAATCACCATTTTTTTAAAATCCCCACAGTCTTTGTAAGGTAATTAGAATACTTGTGCACTTACTTTGTCTCTTCCCATAAAATGTGTTATGACTGATGAACGCCATTTTTATGAATTAGAAAAAGGTACGTACAAAAGTCCCACCCCTTCACATGTGGTATCATTGAAAAGCCCTAAATGTCCTCTCTAGATACCAAAATGAATTAATTCAGTAGAATGCAGGGGGTGGGAGATATTCAAGTTTAGAAATGTCCTCTACAGAGGACAAAAATGAACTACTGGTAGTCAGGAGGCTATAACATATACAGGTGAACTAAATGCAATCAGCTAACTGTTCAATAGTTAGCTGATTATCTTTTTGGACTGTAAAAGGAAGCTGAAGGAAAGGAGAACAAGCCGGCTCGATGCAGAAAGACCCCATGTTGGGATTTGTACCTAAGACCTTACAAGGTTGCAGTTGAAATTTTAGAATGAACCTAAAGTGCCCTATAACCTATACAAGTGAACTAAGTGCAATCAGCTAACTGTTCAATATTTTTTGCACAACTAACTGTTCTCTAACAGTTAGTTAAGCTTAATGACAAAATCCACAAAAGGTGTTTGATCCATGAGTAGACCAATACATTTAATGCTTCGGTCAGAATCTTCATCATGATGTTTAGATTCTGACATCATGAGATCAACACAACTTTGCCATCATGAGGCCTCAAACAGGATGTTCTGAGAAGGAAGTGAAAACTGAATTTCATCAGTTGCAGCAGAGAGAGTGGAAGACTCGCAGGAAGGCACAGAAGTGGACGACCTTAAGCTACAACCCACATGGATAACTACTTAATCATGAACAGTGCCCTGTGGAACCAGATCTCTCAACTCCTGGCACATTTAAGGGAGGTGGAGACACTCAAGTGCCACCTCAGACCAAATATCCATAAATTCTTGTGAATAGTGCATATTCCAGCATTCCTATTTATCACACCTCCATGGAAAAGTTTCATGGTCAAAACCGCTGCTGACCAAAGAAACCCCACAAATGTCCGTCTCAGACTTCCCTGATAACATCAGGGTTTCCCCCAGAAAACTTGCTAAGCCCAGTGGTTGGTGCCGAGGCAGTCCACCGTGTTTTTGTATTAAAAGGAAATGTAAAAATATTACATAAACGAAATACTACATGATATGGGAAAACAGCGCCAGTGAAATGCTATTTAAACCCAGTATTTAAATTGAATATCAATTATTTGCACTTTTGTTTAATCCAAATTAAGTCAGGGTCTCATAGCACCCCCGGTAACCTCTTAAATGCTAATATTTTAATACAGACCACAGATACCTAAATGTAACATTTGTTTATTGAGATTATCAATGCCGCTAAATTTGATTTAATGGTTTCAGCATACATAAAAGATTTTAAATTGTTTAACATTTGAATGTAAGATTTTAAGGAGCTAGCAAGTTTACTTTGTAAGGGTTCAAAAACAATTGATAGTTTGATTGTTTTGTTACAATAATTAGAATTTGATGCTCTGATTTTTGAGTTTGAGCTCTGTTTTTTCACAAATACAAATAAAAAAACTGCAATTATAACTTTTTCTTTTTAGGTTGGCCAATTAAACTATTCCACTCCCCTAGATTTCACAAAATCTAACACAGAAGCTGTTAGAGGTGCTGATGTTTTCAGCAGCAAGAGGCCCATAAGACAAATTCTGCTCAAAGCCTCATACAACCTTGGACCGGCTCTGCATGAAGACTGAAATCCGCTGCACTGCGCGCAGAGATGCGGTACAAACGGGAGGTTTAATTTAATGCTGCTAATGTGGCTTTAGTAGCTCTTCCATTTTGTGTCTGTTGAGTTTTTAATAAGCATCACAGAAACTGTTTTGATTGGTTGAACTTTATGGGACGAGATTTTCAGATCTCTGCGCGGCCGTGCGCATTAACTCTGGCTGACTAAGTGGGAAAAGCATTTGATATGGTTTTCTTGCATTGTGTAACCAAAAAAAATAATACTAAAAATAATATAAAACCAGCATGATGTGCAGGCCCGGGTTTAGGAAGGTGTGGGCCCCTGGGCTTGAGCCAAGGGCGGGCACACACATATATACAGGGGTGAAAGTAGGCGGGTACGGTCGGGTACTGCGTACCCCTAAAAGCCCTTGAAAGATTTAGCGGGGGTACGCAGTACCTGCAAGAGAGGGGAGCAGCTGTCAGCTGTAAAAAGTGCACCCATCAGCTGTGACTGATTAATTTTTCAAGAACAATCTAAAACACGACTTAATCAGTTAATACATAGATTTTTTCTCATTTCATATTGTTTCTGAATTGTTCTTTGATAGAGCAGGGATGCAATGGGCTCTTTGCACTTCAGCTTCCGCGTTCGGGGAAAAGCGGTTCGATTGTTTCCGATCCAATAAAAATATCATTTTACACCAGGGCTTGGTCAAGGTTTGAACATCGATCCGAAGCCCCAATAAGTAAGCTGGAGAAAGGTTTTAGATGTACGCCTCGTTATACATTCACTGATACGAAGGTGAGTTTTACTTAAACTTTGTGGCTAACATTAACGTTAGCTTATGCTAGTAGGCAATATTCTCGGACATTGTTCTTGTAAAATGTGCTATTTAAGTATCTAAACATTCTAACGGACAATGTTTTTACCTAATTTTCAAGTATATTATGTGTTTATTGTCGTTAGTGTCAGACTAAAGGGGTTCGGTTACGGTTCGGGCTTTTTACTTCCGAAGCACGACGAAGCTCAACAAGCCTCATAGCTTAACAGTAGCGCAGCTCTGGTGTCAGAGATCTGGTTCCGCTGACCGTTCAGGTTCAAAGTTGCTGCTTTTAGAAAATTATGATCGTGTTGCTTCATGTTTCCGTGTTATTTCGTTTTATTACCTTTGCATGTTTCTTGTGATGAGCTCAAATAGGACGGTGTTTACAGCAGT
>NW_015117597.1:24295-25988 GCF_001443285.1 Poecilia latipinna
AACAATGTTTTTACCTAATTTTCAAGTAAACTGTGTGTTTATTGTCGTTAGTGTCAGACTAAAGGGGTTCGGTTACGGTTTGGGCTTTTTACTTCCGAAGCCTGACGGAGCTCAACAAGCCTCATAGCTTGACAGTAGCGCAGCTCTGGTGTCAGAGATCTGGTTCCGCTGACCGTTCAGGTTAAGAGTTGCTGCTTTTAGAAAAATATGACCGTGTTATTTCGTTTTATTACCTTTGCATGTTTCTTGTGAAGAGCTCAGGACAGTGTTTACAGCAGTATGTACAGGCGGATCAGTTGCTCGGCTGTCTGGCTCTGGTCTGTTCTCTCATTCCCATAAACTCGCTCTTTCAGGCTGAATACAGAAGTGATTCCATGGAAATAACTCAGGGAGGCTCCTTTATTTACCATCCGTATCCCCGGTATTTTTAGGCTGATCCGGAGTGAAGTGAAGGCTGCAAACTTTGTGTTGTGCAGCGTTAGCTTTAACTGGTAGATATTTACAAGCCACCATTTTCTTAATTCAGGATCGCTTGGAAATTAATGAAAACTTAAAAGCCCATTATATTAGGAAGACAACAATGTTCATAGTATTGCGTTTTTTGCATCTGAAATATGACTTAGCTACCAGTCATGGTAACTCAAAGCGGAAACAAGTGAGCCGCATTAGCTCCTGGAGATGTGATGTCAACTTCGTAGGTGCAAATAGCCCATACGTTGATCGTAGAAGGTATTGAATCGATCTCGGCATTAGGTGACAAACTGAACGCCGCCAGGTCGCTGAGACCAGCACGTCCTCATCTGACTCCTTATCAAAACGTTCGTAACTTTATTAAAGAACAACAAAAAACTTCAACAAAACGTGTTCAAAATTAATAACTCAACGAACAATCTCAGTAATTATTGTTTCAACAAGGTGTTGCGAAATTCTATGCGTTTCGGTTCTATTACCAAAATAACTAGAAGAGCAGGAGTTTAAAATGAACTAATCAACCACCGCTTATTAATAATCGCAAAATGAATATCAAGCCTGAAAACCTAATATCGTAACGGACTGAATGGTATGTTCTTAAGTAATCTCTGGTCGGCTTGGGTAGCAGGCTGTTGCCATGGCAACGGGTGTTCTTAAATGACAGGGAGAGAGAGTAAAAAGGTAGGAGTGGTTTAGAGTTGATTTTACCTTTGCTGTGGCTCATCACAGCCGCTGTAGTTTCTGAACATTCAATAAACAACAACCTTGGATTAATTACCTCGTTTGTCTGTGAGTATCACGTCATCCACAACAAACATCAAACACGGTAAATATGTTTCATTAAGTATTTAACAAACAAATGGCTTCTACTGCGATAATTATGTGAAATTAAATTAATTGTCTAATATAAAAAAATAGTTTGGTGCTGTCGGGCTCAGAGTCTGAGAGGCTTTTCCTCTATCAAACTTTTTTTTTGCCTCTTATTTAGTGGAAATATTGATGTTGATGAGACTTAATGATGATAACCTTTAACCTTTTTCAACCTTTATAGCTCCACTGTTGAAAATGAGGCTCTAACGTTCACAAATGACAGTGAAATAAAATCCAGTCCAACATCTGATTTGAGGTGATTCCTCTGGAACCTGTTGGAGGAAAAATATCCCAACTTCAGAAGATGAGCTTTAACCTAACAGAGCTCTGTGGTTCCTCCTATTAGTATGAG
>NW_015117597.1:31284-32786 GCF_001443285.1 Poecilia latipinna
CACCAGAACCTTCTGACACAATGTATGTTCCTCCCAATAGACCAGGAAGAGGCAGGCACAGCAGAGGAGATCATGGAGAACACAGAGGCTATGACAGGACCAGCCTCTGGAGTGACTATGCAGGGGATGGAGGATGCAGAGCCCGAAAAGTTGGAGGAAAATGTGGAGGAAGTTGCAAGCGAGACAACAAATAAACAGGTTGAGCAGCCTGAAATGGAAGGAGTGAACATGCCAAATAGAAAATCTAAAGGATGGACAGAACGTGCAACAGATGGGGGCATCATTTCAGCCCCTGGACACAGTGCTCAGAGAAGGAACATGCAGGCACCCCCCAAACAGATTTTCTTGTGAGTCACAAGTAGTGGAAAGTGAAGACACTCAACAGAAGATAAAAAGAGGACGGAAGCTGTGGGAGAAAGCTAAAGCCAGAAAAAGAAATAAACACTTAGAAAATTCCACTTAATGGAGTACATGGCAGCAATTGACATACCACACATTTTATTTATTTATTCATTCATTCATTCATTCATTCATTGTTGTTTTGTATTTAGTCTGATGACTGGGATGCCATCAATTAAACAAGGGGTGGATGTAGGACAGTGCTTGAATGTGTCGGCACATGTTACCAAGGTGTTGGATCTGCTCTTTGGGTTGTGGAACTTTGTAAAGTGTGTCCTTTGAAGAACGCTGTACTTGGCGTTCGTTACTGTGTGCTGGCATTACACCGGTCAGTATTTGCTCTGAATTCTAAAGGTAGGCAATACTGACCGGTAGCTCTTCAATGTAGCCAAATGTTACTTCTAATGTTCAAGTAGTTAGTTTTGTATCATTTTGTCTTTTTCTTCTTTTTTGTCTATATGCTGTATCTGTAAATAATAATAATAAAAAAAAAAACTGCGTTTATGAAACATGTTGACATGGAGTATTTGCTCTGAATTCTAAAGGCGAAGCCGTTGCGCTTGTCAGGTGGTCCGAATAAACGGTCCCAACCACGATTTCAACCGCCGTGTGTGTCAGATTCCTGTCTCGTTTCCTTCCGACAAAAACCCTTAAGAACACACAACGCAGAGTCCAGGGAACAGCGAGGACTCATTTCGCACGGACAGGGTTACATCTTTGGTGCCGCGACCCGGATCGTGGTGCTTCAGGATCACCTAGGCAACAACGCCAGCAGCCCCGTTACTCAACGGCTTTGTTCTTGCAGTTTGCTGAGTGTATGACAATCTGAGTTAACGTGTGTACGTGTGTGTTTTGTTTTTATTCACTGTGGACTCCAAGACCATTGGTCAGTGTTCACAGTAATGCCCCCATGGAACTAGTGTGCGTAGACTTTTTAACTTTGGAGAAGTCAAAGGGTGGAATGGAGAATGTCCTTGTAGTCACGGATCATTTCTCACGCTACACACAGGCATATCCCACTAAAGATCAAAAGGCCAACACTGTGGCCAGGGTGCTGTGGAGAAACTTCTTCTGCCGGTTTGGGCTTCCTGCTAAGTTACACA
>NW_015117598.1:0-1626 GCF_001443285.1 Poecilia latipinna
GTGACTCTTCATCTTAATCCAAAGTCCCAATCCAAAATGTCAAGGCCCCCACACCCCTATAAAATGAGAAAAAAGAGTGGTACCACCCAAAAAAAAGTAAAGTCCAGATCTCACTGGGAGTATCTTTCTTCCACCCCAACTTCTAAAGCGCACGATCTGCGGTGCTGGGGCGAACATTGATTGATGTTTTATCTCTTTTCTTCGGTTTGTTAGTTATTTTAAACATTCAGTAAAATAAAGTCTCCCGCTGCACAGATCTGACGGTGAGCATCTGCCACTCCAATTGCCCTGCACCGACGCACACGCCCCTTTTCATACACTAATTTCAGCCACACCTAAAACCAGCATAACTGTGTCCAACATCAGTTTTAAAAGTGGAAATTCTGAATAATTTTTTGCAATGAAATAACATCAACTGTTATACAAACCAGATGATACATTTACTGTTCAAAGTATACATTCAGGGAAAAAAACAAACATAGTGGTTATGTTACAGCATGCCCCGTCTCTACGCTTTTATCCGACACCTTTTGTTTTTGTTACATCTTTTATATTTAAAATAAGCTTACAAATTGGCGCTATTGCTTCTATGTTGTCAGGTAGTTTACTCTAATTTCCCATGTGATATAGTGGGTTTTTACTGTATTTTCTGTCTGGAATCTAAACGTCGGTGAGAAATCAGTGCATGTGAGGTGTGTTGCTCTTGCCCTCTTACACTGCACGATCAGGCCCGATCGAATGGTTTAGACCTACAATTTGGTCGGCTAGTGTGTCGTCTCAGGTTTTTGAAAATCACATACTGTGAACTGGGCTTTGTTCCCCTGGCAATAGAACCCAACATAACTTATCATCGCATGGCCACAATGACAGATATAAACAGATCAGTTACAGGAGTTAGAAACAGCTCACCTCTCTGATGGTGGAGATCCAGGAGATTTAAAGTAAATGAAGTCATCCTTTGACCTGTCGCTCTTAAAGGACACACAGCTGTGTTCTGGTTCTGGTTCTGGTCTGAGTCTCTGATGGATCCTGACAGAAACATGATGATTAAAACTGAATCTGTTCAGTCTGGATGAAGCAGCAAAGAGGAGCAGCAGCAGCTTCATCACCACGTCTGTTTTGGCCTGATATAGTGAACGCTGTGTGAAAAGGGCTGTGGACAGTTAGAGATGGTGACCTCACCTCTGACCTTTGCTCTGGCTCTCATCTTCCCCACACAGAGTGGTTTTAGAGGGAGGGACTCCCTCCTCTCTGTCCTCACACTGATCCATGCTGCTGAATTCACATCAGCTCACACACACTTTCTAGCTTCACCTGCAGAGGAAACACACATCATTCATCTGCACATCAACTCTGATCATCCTTTACATCATTAGTGCTGGAAAAAGATCAGCTGCTCCTCCTCTGATTGGCTCTTCTTCTCTGCTTCATATCAGTGTCAGGTGAATGCAGTCAGACAGCAGAGAGGCAGAGGAAGCTGCATCAGCTGCTGCACTTCTACTATCAGTCCACTAGATGGAGACATGGAGCAGCATTTACATTCACTGGTTCAACCTGCACTTCTACTATCAGTCCACTAGATGGAGGCATGGAGCAACATTTACATTCACTGGTTCAACCTGCACT
>NW_015117598.1:6920-8854 GCF_001443285.1 Poecilia latipinna
CTAAATCTGGATTGATTGTTTTTTTTATGTATATGGAGATGTTTCTGTAATGTTTTGTCTCTTGTAACTGAGTCTAGATCGATTAAAGCAGAACTAGAGGTTTGTTTCTGATCAGACTCCTTGTTTCTCTCATTTCCTGCCATCCATGTTTTGGGTTTTTTAAATGAAAGTCCAACTGAAACGGTTTCCTCCAGTGAGCTGAGGCTCAGTTACATGACAGGGTGAGGATGTGACTGTTGTCACCTGGAAACAGAGACACGTTCAGACCTGAGCTGTTCGATTTTAGCTGTGACTTTATAATCATCTGATGTGTTTGACTGGCTGTTCAGTTCAGTTCAGTGGGTCTTCCAACACTTTCACCTCTGAATAGAAATAAAGACAAAGATTAATCTTCCTCTAGTTCCTGGACAGATTCATTCTTTGATAACAGAAATTTCCTCAACAGACTGAAAGACTAAAATCTCAGTGCTGGTTTCTGAAACATTTAAAATGTGTGATAATTTTATAAACAGATCTAACCAGAACTTCTGGTTACATCTTTCAGATGAGCTTCCTCTATTGCAGACATTTCATAACTCAAACATTTCAACATTTGGTTTCTCAAATATGGTGGGACTCTGATTTTATAGCACATCTTAGGTTAGATTTTCTGCACAGGTTCAGAATAAAGTTAATACCAATAAATTACATCAATTTAAGTGTTTTAAATGTGGAAATGATTAATTTTATACTGACTCAGATTTATAGTCCAATCCTAATAACATGTGGCCTGTTCAAGTCCACAATATAAAGTTATAGTTTAGAGCCTGATGCAACTTACTAGACATCTGGCTCCACAGTAAACATCCATTTACAGTCTGAGCATTTACACTGACTGCACAGCAGCATCATTTGTACCAGTTATAGGACTTTATACAAATGCAGCTCAACCCAAAGTGCAATAGTTGGCAGTTTGACCAGTAGGTGGCAGCAGAGAGCCTCCTACTATAAACTATTGCATGGAGCAGGACAGTTTAAGGGCCTGAAGCCCCTCAACCTTTAATCTGGTCCCTCTTCCAGAAAGGGAGACAAGGAGAGAGTTAAGAGTTTATTCCTGCTAATGGAGCTGATTTTAAGTCAGGCAAACAGACTAGAGGACTACAACTAACCACTTTTACTGCAGGCAGTGGGATTGAGCTGATTGAGCAAACTTCATAAAGTTTGAGCAAAAACAGATTTAAGACAATAAGAGGGTAAAACAAAAAACAAGTGAACAACTGGAGTACCATGTGTAAACATTTTATTTCAGATTATGATGTTACAGTGATTTAATGCTGTGGAGAGTTTCAGTGGCTTTAATGTATTCAGTCTCTACAGAGACAGTTGATTGTTCTGATGTTGGACTCATCCAGGTGGTGAATCTCTGAACAAACTGGGTCATGATTGGAAATTTCACTGAGTTCATGTCAGGCTGAACTGCAACCACTACTGGTTGATCTTGTTTGGGGATTTTTGAGACTGGAAAAATGTACCTGTTGCTCGTTGTCACCTCGTCTCCCAGGTCCGTTGATGCCGTGTGTAAAAGTGAAACCAAGACAACAATCACTGTTCAACTTCACAATCAACTAGAATTTTATTCAAACAATCAAGTGGATAAAATCACACCAACATCCCAACATATTCCTCAGAAACCAAAGCCACAAAGAAGAAATTAATTGCCTTGGAAAAATATAAAAATACAAAGACTCCAGAGAGCGTTGTGGGTCACAGCCCAGCGATCTGATGAGCCGTTTTAGCTCAATTACTTTTATATCAAGGTGTGTTTTTACTGTCTGATGCGTTATAATGTTTAGAGTTTGTCTCTGTCTGCGTACAAGCAGCACCATGTCATGACATGCTGCCGTACGCCAGAGACCCTGCAGGTGCTACTAAGACCAAGGGATGAATTCATCCCT
>NW_015117598.1:11948-15987 GCF_001443285.1 Poecilia latipinna
ACATCCCAACATATTCCTCAGAAACCAAAGCCACAAAGAAGAAATTAATTGCCTTGGAAAAATATAAAAATACAAAGACTCGTCTCCAGAGTGCAGTTAAAGCCCAGCAATCTGATTGGCTGTTTTAGCTCAATTACTTTTATATCAAGGTGTGTTGTTTTGTCTGATGCGTTCCAATGTATTGTTTAGAGTTTGTCTCTGTCTGCGTACAAGCAGCACCATGTCATGACATGCTGCCGTACGCCAGAGACCCTGCAGGTGCTACTAAGACCAAGGGATGAATTCATCCCTGTCTAATCCTCCCTGCACATTTTCCCAGGGCAGGAACAATTATGTGTTCATTTCATACAGAAACATTTTACTCAAGAAAATGGGGCTGAAGTTCATCAGCTATTAGTATTTTTCATTCTTCCAAACTGCCTCAAACTGATTCCTGAACCCCACAGAGCTCTCCTGACCTCTGATCTCTGACCCAGGGCATCAAACAGCAGATTCTGATTATAAAAATTAGCAAACGTTTCATATAATATCTCCAAACTCTTATAAAACAGACATAAACAGTTTCAGTACCAAATAACATCTGTTATTTGGTACTGAAACTTCCGTATTTGACTTTTTTTTGTTTTGTTTTTAACGCTGTCGGTCATCTGACAGGTTATAATTCACACCCTCATGCGAGGACATGATAGACTTTATGCAAAGAGTTAATCTCAGAGGCAACTAAAATTAATAAATACAAGAATCCTTTCTTAATATCATCTCATAGACTCTGAACTAAAGGCGTCTTTCTGACCGGAAGCTGGCAACGTGTTGAAGAGTTATGGACTGGACGCTTTGGAGCGTCTGGTTAGGAAGCCCATTCAAAAATTTTGGTAGAAATGGCATGTTTAATTTAAGTCTCCATTAGATACAGAACAGAGAAAACTAAAGAGAATGCAATGTTGAATCCATTTATAGTCTAAACCAGTGTTTCTCAACCCTGGTCCTCAGCGCCCCCCTGTCCTGCATGTTTTCGGTATTTCCCTTCTACCACACACCTGAATTGTATCTCTGGGTGATTAACAGCCTTCTGCAGCACTTGATGGTCATGGAATCATTTGAATCAGCTGTTCTGGAATAGAGGCACATCTAAAACATGCAGAGCCGGGGGCTGAGGACCAGGGTTGAGAAACACTGGTCTAAACAGAAGAGCTGGCAGTTTATCTTGAGAAAATAAATAAAAGTGCACAAGTTAATTAGATCGTAACAAGCGCAGTGCGCTGCGGCTGCACAACCAACGCGGATGCGGCTCCGCCGCTGCAATGAATTAAACTTAACTCATCCTGCGGTTTTAACAACTGGAGCTGGAGACGTGACCCTTCCACGCCCAGAAAGAGAGCGGTGCTCAGAAGCACAGCAGACATAACATCTGTGTTTTGGGGAAGTGAAACCACCCAAAAAAACCAACAAACAAACAAAAATAATCCTCGCACGCCTGAACCGCACAGGGTAAAAAAAAAGAAAAGTTCAATGGATCGATTTGGATCAGACAGATCCAACTGCCCGATGAACCAGCGCAAATTTCTCTGCAGATGCAACCAGGAGGAATTTGTGATGCTGTGAGTTCAGACCCCAGCAGGTGAAGTGATGTAATTTAAGTGGAGTCGTTTAATTTAATTTATTATAACCACAGTCTGGTTTTTGTCACTATGGAGAAAAAGTTAGATGCATTTATCTGTTTTATGTGTGATGGGATCTGGATTCACGGTTCAACTGGGTGAATATTCACTAAACCACATGGAAATGCGGCTAAATATCTGATGTTAGTGTGAGTATAATTTGACGGGTAAAATAGAACATGACCGATTATTTAAAATCCTGTCGATCAAAATGACGGAGTACAAAAAAGTCTAACGCGACCTCTGGTTACACTCAGCATTTTCTGATTAGTTTTCAACTTCTTTGGTTATAATGAACTAAAACATTTTCAGATGAATATATGACTTACACACTTGTTAAGATTGTAATTTCATATAAAAAAACTTACTGATTAGAGTAATTTTAATCAATTTAGGTGGTTTCATGCCTACTCAAAACAATCATGATCAATCTAATGTTTCCACATGTGCTAAGGTTAAACATCACTAAAACTAGCATAATCAAACTAAAATGTCCAACAGGATGTTTGAGTCCGTTTACACCAGATGAACCAGACGTGGGAATCTGAGGAATTTTTACCTGTTGACGTCATTTGGATTTGAAACAAACTCCTGAGTTTCACATTTTCTGATTTTAGTGCAGCACAAACATTTTCACTAAACTGATCTCAGAGCAGCTTCTGGTTCAGGATCAAAGACTCTGAAATGTTGATTTTTG
Source organism: Poecilia latipinna (assembly GCF_001443285.1). Lineage (NCBI taxonomy): Eukaryota > Metazoa > Chordata > Actinopteri > Cyprinodontiformes > Poeciliidae > Poecilia > Poecilia latipinna. Next base: position 14,304 of record NW_015117598.1, read on the forward strand.
CTCTTTTCAGCATCTGGAAGATTCCAGCTCCACAGCTCATGTTACATTAAGACTTCATCAGAAAATAAAGAGGGTGTACTTACTTTTGACCACAACAGTAAAGAAGATTGATGGTAAAAAGAATTAACAATATTCTACATTATTTGGCATATCGGAGGAAAAGTGAAAATTAATTTTCAAAGAGATTTTCACCTTGTTATCCATACAAACATAAATGTCGGATTTCTAAACTAAAATATTTTTAACTGAATATTTATTTTCTTACCTCAGAAGACTGGCAGACTTCTGCCTCACTTGTTCCGCCCATCGCTGCGTCATGTCTCCTACTTCACAGCAAATCCCTGCTCAAATTATCTGCCGGGGTCCAAAAGCCAAAGAACCGATATTCATTTTTGTAATTATATTTTTTTAATCGTTCTTTTTCTCCATCTGAGTTTTTCCAGATTATATAAGTTTTCCAGCACAAGAGTGTGAAAATCAGTTTAGTATTTAGTAAGCTGTGTTTGCTCAAATGCACTGACACTTAGTTGCAGCTGTCAAACATATTTATGTCTGTGGATAAAGTTTTCATGAGGAAAGAGAAAAGTTTTAATAAAAATCAGGGTTTACTTATTTTGATCACAGCTGTAGTTATGATTGTAAAGAAAGCAATATTTTATTTTATTTAGCATATGACAGGAAAAAAATGGAAATGGAAAAAAGTACATATTTAGCTTCACAATAAAGAATCTGATTAAACTGAACAAATTTCAACATGAATATTTTATAATAATAAGTAATAATATTTTCTTTTTGAAGGAACAGAAAACTGTTGTGTCTGACTTAAATGGTGGAGACCAGAGTTTGATACCAGGAAATAAAATCATGGAGCAGTTTGTTCAAAGAAAAACAAGAAACATCAACTGATCATCATATTTGATTCTATCATCAGTAATCTAATAATCCTGTAGATTAATCTTCAAACTGCAGAGATTAAACTTTCATCTGAAATTGGCAGGAAAGTTCCTTTAGATCAAGTTCTAGTAAAACACAAAATTAAACTCAATGTTTGTTCAAACGATCCAAAGAGTTGATGAAGAATATCTGAACAACAAACTGAAACCCAACAGAACCACAACAGAACCAGACCGGAGCCACACCTGAACAAGTGAGTTTAAACTGAAAGCGTCATGAGAGAAATGAGCCAAAACTCAGAATTTCATGTTGATTCTTGTTGAGGTATCTGGTCAGACTGGGAAAAAATGTTATCTCCTGACATGAACCATGATCACGACTCCCAGTTTGAACACAAACTCTCTGCTCCTGTTATTCTGCTGATCCGGGTTCTGTTGGACCTCACTGTTGACCATGATATTCTACTGAATCGACTGGAGAGTTGGGTCGGACTCTCCGGTCCAGTGCTCCACTGGTTTGAATCTTACATAAAGAACAGGGATTTCTTTGTTTCAATTGGAAACTTCTCATCAGAGAGGTCAAAGGTCACATGTGGGGTACCCCAAGGTTCAATCCTAGGACCCCTTCTTTTCAATATTCATATACTCCCACTGGCTCAGGTTATAGCAGGAAATAAGATCAGTTACCATAACTATGCAGATGACACACAGCTCTACATCACGATGTCACCAGGTGACCTTTGACCCCATCCAATAGACGCTTAGACCAGATAAATGTGCCAAAACTTTCT
>NW_015117599.1:0-5813 GCF_001443285.1 Poecilia latipinna
GTAACCATTCAGCGAGATATAGGAGTTTGTTTTAAGTAAATGATTCCTTAATATTAACAAAAAATGATTTTGGAAAATTATTTCATTTATAAGAAGGGAAAAATGTCTTGTTACAAGTGAAATAATCTGCCAATGGAACTAATACATTTTCATCAAACTTTAAGGACACCAGTCGATCATGTAGACATAGAGTTTAGTTCAATTCTTTGATTTTTCTCGAACAGGCATTTCAAAGATTCAAAGCAACATAAACATTTTTCTCTTAAAGTATTTCTCTGACTGGAATAGCAGACATATTTCCTCCATATCTTCCTTGTATCACAGTAGGTCCAGTCTGTTCGCATATTTCTTTACCCATCCCTCCTACTTATGGGTGTAACCAACAAAAGCTGACAGATAATGTTGTCAGAGTTTCTGCCCAGAGTTCAGTTTGTGTTTTAAGGACGTGAAACTGACACAGTGACTGCCACTGAGAGGAGAAATGGCAGAACAGGCAGTTCAGATGGACCGAAACACCTTCGACTGTTCGATCTGTCTGGATCTACTGACCGAGCCGGTGACTATTCCCTGTGGACACAGCTACTGTATGAACTGCATTGTGGGTCACTGGAATGAAGGAGTCTACAGCTGCCCACAGTGCAGGAAAACGTTTACACCGAGGCCTGTTCTGGAGAAAAACATCATATTAGCAGCTGCAGTGGAGCAACTGAGGAACAATCGACACCAAGCTGCTGCTGCTTCTGCTGCTCCTGCTGATCACCGCTATGCTGGACCTGACGATGTGGCCTGTGATTTCTGCTCCGGAAGACAACTGAAAGCCATCAAGTCCTGTTTAATCTGTCAGGCCGCTTACTGTGAGGAACATTTGGAGCCTCATTATGAAGATTTCTATCTAGAGAATCACATTCTGGTGGAGCCGGTCAAGAACCTCCATCAGAACTCTTCTTCAGCAGATATCCTACATGGTCTGTTATGGCCTGAGGTTGAACTCTACACTGATCACTGTATTTTACTGTCAGAACCAGAACCAAAGACCAGAGTGGACTTCTTAAAATATTTACGAGAAATCACACTGGACCCAAACACAGCACACCCTCAGCTGGTACTATCGGAGGGGAACAGGAAGGTCACTTTTGCACGTCAACAGCAACAGTGCTTCAGTCACCCAGACAGATTCACTGAATGGTTTCAGGTTCTGAGCAGTGAGAGTCTGACTGGACGTTGCTACTGGGAGGTGGAGTGGAGAGGGAAGGGGGTTTCTGTAGCAGTCGCATACAAGAACATCAGCAGAACAGGAGGTGTGAATGAATGTGGATTTGGACATAATGATAAATCCTGGGCTTTACTTTTTGACATAAGTAGCAATTCGTTTTGGTACAACAACATCAAAACCCCCATCTCAGGTCCAGTTTCCTCCAGAGTCGGAGTTTATCTGGATCACAGCGCAGGTGAGCTGTTCTTCTACAGCGTCTCTGAATCCATGACTTTGCTGCACAGAGTCCAGACCAGATTCACTCAGCCGCTGCTGACTGGAGTTAGGATGTACAACACGGCACTTTCTGCTGAGTTCTGTGAACCCATAGAAACATTATTCACTTAAATCTCATCACTTTTATTGTTGTTCGATATCAAATGCACAGAAATGAGTTTATTCTGACATTTATGTGCGGACAGTTTTTTTTCTGTATCCATGTTGAAAATAGTTAAACCATCTGATCATTTTTGATTTTGTTGAGCCCTGACACACATGAAACAACAGATATTGTCTAATTAATCCTTCAGGCTGCTGACAGATTTTGTTTGTATTTCCTTTTAACTCATGTAAAGCAATTTGAATTGCCTTGTTGCTGAAAATGTGCTATATAAATAAAATTACCTTACCTTAGCTTACCTTACTTTACCTTAATTATAGACTTGAGTTTATTTTATGTGTTGTGTTCTTGACATTTTTTTTGTGGTAAACCGAATAACACTCATGTTGTTTCATTGTCTAGAATCTCTCTGTGATGGCACACTGCCACCTACAGGATAGTTTGTTATTACAAGACACAGAATCCAATAATTGTGATTATGGATTAAGGAGAGTGGTGCAGGTGGTAGAGCTGTTGCCTTGCAGCAAGAAAGTCCTGGGTTTGATTCCCAGGGTCTTTCTGCATGGAGTTTGCATGTTCTCCCTGTGCATGGTGGGTTCTGTCCAGCTTCCTCCAAAACATGACTGTCAGGTTAACTGGTTTCTCTAAATTCTCCCCAGGTGTGTGTACATGGTTGGTTGTCCTGTCTGTCTCTGTGTTGTCCTGCGACAGACTGGCAACCTGTCCAGGGTGAATTCCACCTTCACCTGGAACGTTAGCTGGAGATCAGCACCTCCTGACCTAAGGGACAAGGGTGTACAGAAAATGGATGGATTTATTAAAGAGAACTTCTGACACATTTCTGTTATACCTTCATCAATATTAGTTATGAATATCTTCTGGATCACCATAAATAAACTTCCTATTTGTCTAATTCATTGTGAGATTTTGTGTCTATTTATTCAACATTTTAGCTGCAAACAGAGTTTTTGAATTAAAAATGTTAATTTTGTCATCTTTCATTGTATAAATCAATACTATTCATACTTACACTAATTAAAACTTGTCTTATTTTGTAATATTATTTGTTATATATATTTAAGCAAACTTTTCACTAAATATGTTGATAAATACTAATCTGGGTGTGTTGCAGTTAAAGAACTCCAGACTTAATTATATAAAAAAAAATTCTTTATGAATCATCTCTTCCAAAATATTTTCAGTCTTAAGAAGCTGAAATGTTCTTTGTCTGTCTGATGATGGTTGAGGATCAATATGAATCATATAAAAGTCCTGAAGGGAAAGTTTGTTTCCAGAAGACTGAAATTCCCTCTCTGTAACTCACAGTGTTTGTTTCTCTGTATGGTGGAAAATAATACTTTAATTTGTATAAATGGAGGCAGTTCAGGCTGGAAGATGAGGAGTTGGAGCTGAAAAGATGGGAAGTGTGAGGAGATCCTGGAAATCTGATCCAGGTTTTTATATTTACAGTACAGAAAAAACACACAAATACAGAAAGAATCAAAAATGAATTTTATTTAGAGATTAAAAACACAGATTAATTATATGTAAGTAAAAATAGTAAAGCAATACTTAACAATTTCTCTACACCATGTACACAATTGTCCTGTAGAGGGCAGCATCCCGCCAAAACCACAGCTAAAATCTGCGTGACTACGGCAGCCCCCATGACTGTTTTATTCTGATTTGTCCAAAATCTTTTGTGCTAAAAGCAACAATCATAAACGTTCTTTTGCTGATCATCTTAAAGAAGAACGTCAAGAAATGAATAGATTCAACAAAACCAGAAAATCAGATTTTAAGAAAAACAATGGTCATCTATTCAGTCTATTGATTTCTCAGAACTTTAGACATAAACTCACAATGATCATAAAAAAGAAAAACAACAAAAATCAGAATCAAACTCAATGATCCTTTAGTATATCTTGACTACTTGGCTTTCCAAAACTTTGCAGAACCTCCAGGAAACACAGAAACCCCAGCATGTAGCGGCTCAGTGAATCTGGTCTGGACTCTGTGGATCAGAGTCATGGTTTTAGAGACTCTGTAGAAGGACAGAATACCTGCTCTGTGGTCCAGGTACACTCCAACTCTGGAGGAAACTGGACCTGAGACGGGGCTCCAGATGTTGTTGTGACCAAATTTAGAAGTATTTTTATAACAAGAAAATGCCCAGGATTTGTCATTATATCCAAATCTACATTCATTCCCATCTCCTGCTCTGCTGATGTTGTTGTATGCGACTGCTACAAAAACCCCTAAACCGCTCCACTCCACCTCCCAGTAACAACGTCCAGTCAGACTCTCTTTACTCAGAACCTCAATGAAGTGAGTGAATCTGTCTGGATGACTGGGATAAAACTGATACTGATCCATCACCGTAACCTTCCTGTTCCCACCTGACAATGCCAGCATTATGTTAGCCGTGTTTGGATCCATTGTGATTTCACTTGAATACATTAAGAATCCATCTCTGGTCTTTGGTTCTGGTTCTGACAGTAGAACATCCACCTCAGTGATTTTCAGTGAGATGTTTGTCCATGAGTCTCTCAGGACGTCCTGTAGTTTCTCTCTGAGCTCTGACACAGCTGCTGTCACGTCCTCAAAGTGTCTCAGAGGACGGATGTTGATGCTGGATGAGTGTGTCGACTCACTGAGCGCTGGCAGTGAGGGGTAGTTGAGGAGAAACTGGTTGTGATCCTCTGTGTGTGAGAGCTGCTCCAGCTCAGCATCTTTCCTCCTCAGCTCAGTGATCTCCTGCTCCAGCTTCTCCTGAACATCTTTGACTCGACTCACCTTAGTTTCCTGCTGGGATCTGATCTGCTGCTTCACATCAGAGCTTCTTTTCTGGAGGAGACGGATCAGCTCAGTGAAGATCTTCTCACTGTCCTCCACTGTTTTATCAGCAGAGTGATTGATGGCCTCCACCTCCTGCTGAAGCAGCTTCACATCTTTCTCTCTGTCCTGGATTCTCTGCTGGATGTTTCCTCGTCTCTCCTCCAGCTCTCTCTGCCTCTCAGCTCTTTCTGCTGCAGCTGACACTGTGTTGTGGCCTTTATGTTCATCCACAGAGCAGAGATAACAGATACACTTCTTATCCTTGCGGCAGAAGATATCAATCACCTTACCATGCGTAGAGCAGATGTTCTCCTGGAGGTTCTTGGACGGCTCCACCAGCTTGTGTTTCTTTAAAGGAGCCACTTCATAATGAGGCTGAAGGTGTTTCTCACAGTAAGAGGCCAGACAGAATAAACAGGACTTGATGGCTTTCAGTTTTTTCTCAGTGCAGAAATCACAGGCCACATATCCAGATCCAGCAGAGCAGAGATCAGCAGGAGCAGCTTGGAGTCCAGTCTTCTTCAGCTGCTCCACTAAAGCTGCTAATATGGTGTTTTTCTCTAGATCAGGCCTTTGTGTGAAGATTTTCCCACACTGAGGACAATGATAGTTCTTCTTCTGCTCACCTTCATCCCAGAAGCTTTTAATACAGTTCATACAGTAGCTGTGTCCACAGGAAGTCGTCACCGGATCCGTCAGTAGATCCAGGCAGATCGAACAGGAGAAAGTTTCTCTGTCCAGCTGAACTGTTTGCTGCGCCATTTTTCCTCTCACTAACAACGACTGTGTGAGTTTCACTTCATGAGAACAGAAACTAGTTTGAGCTCTGAGCTACCAATCAGGTTTCAGTGCAGAGAGGCAGCAGCCAATCAGCTTTCACCTTCAGCATGTGTTGGCTCCACCCAGTTTCAAGTTTCAGATCAGGAAGGGAGAAAACAAGGAAACCTGGAAATAAAGAGGAGCTGCTGGTTTTAAATGCAGGAAGAAAAAGGAGGATTTTCATGGACTGATTCCAGGAAGAGGACTGGTTTGAGATTAAAACAATAAACAATTTTATTCTGTTCAGTTCAGTTCAGAAAAGTGTATCTATAATTTATTTAACATCAGATAAGATAAGAAATCTTAAATAGAAACTCAGAGTAATGGTGCTAAAGAACAAACAGAAATGGTTTAAATGCTTTGCAATTTGAATTAAAAAAAATCTGAATTTGATTTTCTCGAGATTTGTAGATATTAACTTGCAATTAATAAATCAATAAATGGCAGAAAGATCCTTTCCACATCAGCCAGTATTTCCAGGAATGTGAAAATAAACATATTAAAGACAATCCTGCTGCAAGGATCAGCCAGGATCCTGGGAGACAAAATAAATCACAAATAAAG
>NW_015117599.1:8130-10220 GCF_001443285.1 Poecilia latipinna
TGCAGCTGAGACTGTGATGTGGCCTTTATGTTCATCCACAGAGCAGATGTTCTCCTGGAGGTTCTTGGACGGCTCCACCAGCCTGTGTTTCTTTAAAGGAGCCACATCATAATGAGGCTGAAGGTGTTTCTCACAATAAGAATCCAGACAGATTAAACAGGACTTGATGGCTTTCAGTCGTCTTCCAGTGCAGAAATCACAGGCCACATCTTCAGGTCCAGCATAGCGGTGATCAGCAGGAGCAGCTTGGAGTCCAGTCTTCTTCAGCTCTTCTATTAAATCAACTAACATGATGTTTTTCTCCAGCACAGGCCTCGGTATGAAGGTTTTCCTGCACTGAGGGCAGCTGTAGAGCCATTTCTGATCCTCTTGATCCCAGTGTCTCTTAATGCATTTAAGACAGTAGCTGTGTCCACATGGAATCGTCACTGGATCCTTCAGTAGATCCAAACAGATCGAACAGGAGAAAGTTTCTTGGTCCAGCTGAACTGCTTGCTGCGCCATTTCTGCTCTCAGTCACAGTGACTGTATGAGTTCCACTTTCTGAAAACAGAAACATGATTGAGCTCTGATCTTCGAGTCAGGTTTCAGTGCAGAGGGGCTGCAGCCAATCAGCTTTCACCTTCAGCAGCTGTTGGCTGTCCCCCCACCACTACCCCTCTCCCCGCCTCATGGGGTCAGGGTACAAGGAAAACTGGGAATAAAGAGGATGTAGCAGCTCCCCAGCACTTGAATTAATTTGTGCGGTCTCGACGGGTGATTTTCAAGGTTTCTTTATTTTCTTTGATGTGGATCATCGGTCAACTCAATCATCTTGATCACCATAGTCATCATAGTCACCTTAGTCACCGTGAAAACTAAACAGATATACAAATATTAGAATATAAACATAAACTTACAACACAAACAACAAAATAAAATGTACCTTGCTGCTTTCACCGGGGAACACCAAGTGTTGATAGTGCCAAGCACTTTTGACAGTTCATTCAAGTCGTTCATTGGTACAATGATTCAGCCAGCTTATATAGGGCCTGCCCTCATTTAGCTACGGCAGCCCGTGAGGTACATAACACACACACACATAAAAACTTTACAAAGTGCGAATACAATTAAACAAAACAAAATACAAACCACCAGTGCTCATCAAAACAGACAAATATTATTAAACAATCTGCAACATCCTTTAAATAATTTATAATAAATAGTCTACAAATTTGAATAATTTAGGCAACTTAATTTAAATGATTCACTATCCCTTACAGAGGAGTTTCTAAGTTTAAAGCAGAAAGAACAGGGAGTTAATTTAGATATTTATTCCAGAAAGAGAACTGGTTTGAGTTTAAAACTTTTAGTGGGTAATGTAATTAAATTCAGCTCAGTAGAGCTTATTTATGTTTTAACACCAAGTCAGGTAAGAAATCTAATCTAAAAATTCAAAGTAATATTGCACAAAAAAACCAGAAGGTAAGTTGAACATTAGATTAGTTGGAAGAGTAAAACCATGAGAGCACCAGGAATGTAAGCCAAAAACAAAATATGTTAGAAACAGATTTAGCCTGATTCTCTTTTTTATTTAAACTAACTTCTCCTCAATGTTTAAATATGATGATAAACAATATTCCTATGTCTCTAAAAAGCTCCAGGATGTGTCTGAGTTAAAGCATCAAGATGGAACTTCAGATTTTCATTGTCTTTATGAATAATTTCATCCAAAATATTTTCAGTCCTAAAAGGCTGAAATATTCTGGTTCTGTCTGATGATGACTGAGGATCATTACGGATCATATAAAAGTCCTGAATGGAAAGTTTGTTTCCAGAAGACTGAAATTCCCCCTCTGAAACTCACAATGTTCATTTTTCTTAATGGTGGACATGACAATGATACTTTAAAGCTGATGAATGCTTTTACTATTTAATAATTAAATTAATTTGAATTGAAGCAGTTCAGGCTTCATGAGGAGTAGAAGCTGAACAGATTTGAAGTGAGGAGATCCTATAAGTCTGGATTCAGCTTTTTATATTTCAGTGATTCTTGAGAATAGGAACAAAACAGGTCCAGTGGATAAAGTACAAAATTTGAATAAAATATA
>NW_015117599.1:15112-15987 GCF_001443285.1 Poecilia latipinna
ATGGTGATGACAAAGTTCTGGGTCAGGTCGATTAAAAATGTATTTATTTTTTTTAAATGTTGCAACTGGGAACCCTCACCTTAGCATCTTTACATTTCCTAAACATTATTTGTTGTATTTGCATACATAAGATTGAGAAATAATAAAAAAAATATATATGGGAAAATTAAAACCCATTTTGTCCCTATTCTTAAGAATCACTGACTTACAGTACAGAAAACACACAAATTCAGAAAGAATCAAATAAGAATATTATTTAGTGATTAAAAACACAGATTAATTATATGTAAGTAATAATAATGAAGCAATAATAAACAATTTCTTTACGTCATGTACACAATTGTCCTGTAGAGGGCAGCATCCCGCCAAAACCATACCTAAACTCTGCGGCACTATGGCAGAGTTCATGACTGTTTTTTCCTGATTTGTCCACAATCTTTTGTGCTAAAAGCAACAATCATAGGTATTCCTATCTTCCTCATCTTAAAGAGGAACGTCAAAAAATCAACAAAACAAAATGGATTCAACAAAATCAGAAAATCAGATTTTAAGAAAAACAAGTACAATCTGCTTATTGATTTTTGAAACAACAATGATCAAGAAAAAAGTTTTCTGGAGAAACAAAAATCAGAACCTTTAGTAGATTTTGACTACTTGGGTTTACATAACTCTGCAGAACCTCCAGGAAACACAGAAACTCCAACGTGTAGCAGCTCAGTGAATCTGGTCTGGACTCTGTGGATCAGAGTCATGGTTTTAGAGACTCTGTAGAAGGACAGAATACCTGCTCTGTGGTCCAGGTACACTCCGACTCTGGAGGAAACTGGACCTGAGATGGCGGTCCAGATGTTGTTGTGACCAAATTTAGACGTTTT
>NW_015117600.1:0-819 GCF_001443285.1 Poecilia latipinna
CTCTTTATTTGTTTAGATAAAAATGGCTCTGCTCAGAAGACCGATTCATGTTGGTGGCACCAGACCTGCACACAGACAATGTGTTGTTTATTGAACAAGTATTTGGCAGCAGCAGATATTTTGCATGCTTATTTGTAACTTATCAAATGTGACAGTCATGTCGCTAGTGCACCTATAGTTTATTAAAATTTTTATGACGGCTTTTTTATGAGAACTCTTCATGAGCCAAGTTCAACCTTCAGTGTAAAACACGAGGCAAATCGGGAAGGAGTTCACAACAGAGTGGTAACCAAAATCGACGACAATGAAAAGGATTTGGGCTCATATTTGTCTGCTGGGATGTTTACTGCAGGCTTTGACTGAGCCTGTCTCAGCCTCAGAGTTTGCTTTGGATGGAGATTTTTTTATTGGAGGACTTTCTGACATTCATCGAGTCAATGATGGCATTTCTTGGGACAGACCAGAGACCATCATCTGCTCAAGGTGGGTCATTTTACTTTGATAGATATCTTGACATGATTAAACAAATGAAAAATGGGAGGATTTGGTTTCCTCCTCCTTCAGGAGGAAATCCTGATATTAAGTCCAGACAAGATTTAATATCCAACCTTAATGTTTGACTAAGCAATCCTTTCAGGTGCAATAAAATTTATAGTGCTAAAGTACTGAATGCCTACAGGAACCTAAATAAGAATAATAAACTATATCTTTGTCTTTTTTTTCTGTTGACAGCCAACCTTTCATTCTATCAAGTTATCGGAGATTTCAGATGATGAGATTCTCTGTAGAGGAAATCAATAACTCTACAAACTTACTACC
>NW_015117600.1:6971-9129 GCF_001443285.1 Poecilia latipinna
AAGAATTACAACGAGGCCAAATCGATAACGTTCTGCCTCCTGTTGCTGATCATAATCTGGATCATATACGCCACAACGCACCTGCTTTACCACACACAGTACACCTCAACTCTTAATGCTCTGGCAATACTTTGCAGTCTCTACTCCTTTATCTTCTGGTATTTCTTGCCAAAGTGTTACATTATTGTTTTTGAACCACAGAAAAACACACAGCCGTATTTCTTAAGTCTCATTCAGAGTTACAGTGAGACATCTTGCTGATAACCTCCCAGTTTAGCTATGTTTTGAATCCCCTTTGACATATTTATTTCTGACTGGTTTTTAATGATGCGTTCAATAGATCTCCATCATCTACAATAAATATGTTTCTGAAGAAGCAGTGCTGATATTCGGCAAAAAACACAGAGATTCCTTTCCAAAGTTGCCTATGAACATGTATTGTCTCTGTTAAAACATATTGAATACACTAAATTGCATTTGAGCTAAATCTTTAAAAAATCAATAGAGAACTGAAGATTAAAAGACAGCTGACATGTCTGGGTTTGAGATGCTTCAAGATCTTAGATAAGTCTAACCCAACCTGGATGCTCCCTCATAGCTGACTGGGACTATTGACCTTGTGGAAAATATTTTTCAAACTACAGTTTAAGTGTTACTGTCTTGTGCTGAAGTTAGGTCCCCTGGAGCTATGGTTCAGCTCTGAGTAGTTGTAACACTAAACTGTAAATTCTCTTATCTTCACAGCTCAAACATGAGCGGTGATCGGGGACCTCAGTCATTTTTTTACTGAATATGAACACTAAGTACGAAGAATACTGATGTTCTCCAGACATGCTTTGATGTATTTTATTTGTGGATCATACAAATGTTTTCTGCTCTGGTTGAAATTAGATCAACATATGGAGAGGATGATGATTGAAACTGGTTTAGCACAGGCGAATTAGCAGTAACTGTGGAGAAAAGTAAAATTAGTCTGTCCTCTGATGGGATACTTCTGGTATGATACCTGGAATTGCTGTTGTCCAACCTTTCATGACTAGCAGTCTTTGATAAAGCAGACCTATCTCTACACTCTCATTCATCTCTAAACTCTTTGGAATGGCAGATTATAGTTAATTAACCTTTTTTTTTATTCTAAATTATGACTTTTCACTGTTCATTATCAAATTTGAAGGTGTAAGCCTGTCTACTGTTTACATTCATGTGTGTATGAAGTTTTATTCATGTGTGGCTTATTGTAGGTGTTTTTTCAGATACACATATATTGATTCATATTTGGAGGATGTTATGTATTGAGGCATTGAAAAGAGAATTAATAGGGCTATGTATATAAAAAATAGATTATCTAGAGCACTATTGATTAAAAGTATTCATCTGTGAATGCTAAGTTTTCTCATACTTAATTTTGTAAATTTGAGTTCTTATTTTAATATTGTGTATTTTTGCTGTTTATTTCCTCAGTTTATTTGTAGAAGGACATAACTTATCAGTGGCTGACCTCTGTTGGCCTAAACATTATCATAACATATATTTACAACCTAAATTATAAAGTTTTTGTCAATTAAAAATTGATTTACTTCCACAATTCTATTCTGTTTTTTTTTTGTTTTGTTTTTTTTTTGTCATGTTTCTCTTGGTTGCTCTGATTCCTGCACATGTCTCTGTGGATGATTCATATTTTATTTCATTCTCTAAGTGCTGCCAGGGGCAATCTAATCTGCTCAGGGCCTTTAGTACTGAACTACATTAATTAAATGTAGAACTTTTTTTTGTTTGTTTGTTTGTTTGTTTTTTAACCAATCAGCTTTCAAATTTGCCTCCACTGTTCAGCTGGAAGACCCACAATGCAGTGTTGTAGTACTCGAGAACGGTCTTGGTCTCGAGACCATTTATTGATGGTCTCGGTCTCGTCTCGGACTCGGGCGTTGAGGACTCGGCATTTTATTTCAAGACCAGTCGAGACCGCAACTGTGAAAATACCACTAAACGTGCAGCATACTGTCCAGTTTATTTGTTAACATCTTTGTTTTCACTGGATACAAAACGCACCGATTAAAATCCAACCAATAACGTGACTTGCCAATTACGTGTTTCTGTTTCTGCTCCCTCCCCCCCCCACCTTTCACCCGCGCGCGGCGCCCCCGGGCCTCCGCATGGG
>NW_015117600.1:14164-15951 GCF_001443285.1 Poecilia latipinna
AAAACATATGTTTTCCCCAAAATTAAATAGACATAAAAGCGCGAGAACAAAATTTCTTTCTCTTTTAAAACTCTTTATTTATTTAATTAAAAATGGCTCTGCTCAGAAGACTGATTCATATTGGTGACATCAGACCAGAAAAAACAGACAATGTGTTGTTTTTTGAACAAGTATTTGGCAGCTGTAGATATTTTGCATGCTTATTTGTAACTTATCAAATGTGACAGCCATGTTTATATGACATGTTCAGCTCCAGCTTAGTAAAATACTTATCCGAGCTCAACTCTTCATGAGCCAAGTTCAACCTTTAATGTAAAAGACGAGGTAAATCGGCAGTGGCGCAAAAAGTGGGTATGCAGCGCATGCAACGCATAGGGGCGCTGCACCAGAGGGGGCGTCAAAAACCCCGTCTGGAGGTGGCGGTGCACCAATGATGCCATCGCATACACTTCACCGCGCTCTTACGCTCCTTCACCTTGTGCACATGTAAATGTAGAGAGTTTTACCTTTCATGTGTCTTCGTCTTCGGGGTAGAGCGACTGTATGTTTTCTACGCTCCTTCACCCTTACGTACCTTCCTTTGGGTGGACGCCGATTTATGTTTTCGCATCCTCCTGAATAATATGTAGTTGCGCCCCTGCAAATCGGGAAGGAGTTCACAACAGAGTGGTAACCAAAATCAACGACAATGAAAAGGATTTGGGCTCATATTTGTCTGCTGGGATGTTTACTGCAGGCTTTGATTGAGCCTGTCTCAGCCTCAGAGTTTGCTTTGGATGGAGATTTTTTTATTGGAGGACTTTCTGACATTCATCGAGTCAATGATGGCATTTCTTGGGACAGACCAGAGACCATCATCTGCTCAAGGTGGGTCATTTTACTTTGATAGATATCTTGACATGATTAAACAAATGAAAAATGGGAGGATTTGGTTTCCTCCTCCTTCAGGAGGAAATCCTGATATTAAGTCCAGACAAGATTTAATATCCAACCTTAATGTTTGACTAAGCAATCCTTTCAGNCAAAGTGTATGATGATCTATGTCATGATTCTATGTTACTAATTAAATAAAATGATATGGTAATGACATGTCTGACAGATACAGGTGTGAGTTTGTGCTAAGCGTATGACGATCTGACAACGTATGCTGATCTGACAGAACACCCGTTCTTTGTTCTTGTAATGCTCTGTGTACACTGCATCATTATTTTATTTAATTATGTACGTTGATATTTAAATTAACAAATAACTAAAACACAAGAATGAAAGAGCACACAGAGCATGCACATTGCTCTTTGATTGTTTTTGTTCAAAGTGGCAGCTGTAATGGTAGTCTGCCATGGTGTCAGACTACCTGGCTTCATGTAGCGGGAGAGAGGGTGAGAACAGTCACGGTGAGCGTCTTGTGATTGGTTACTTCTTGCTTGTTGCTCCTTGGTCAGTGTTCATAGTTGAGCGTTATTTACTGTCAGGGCATTGCCTCAATTGCTATGTTTAATGGTACAGACAGTGGTGGTTTCTGACATGAGCAACATGGACAAACACCCAGGGCGTTATCTTTTTAGGGATGGCACGAGACCACCGCGGATCGTACCAGAGAGATGGAAGCAAAGCAGAACAAAGAGTTTGTTCTGCTTTTAATATTGGTTAAATTTATTAAGTATTTAATATCTAGGTGTTTTATAGGAATATGGATCTTTCAGTTCAATTTGAGAAGTAATTTTGATCATATTTCACATTTTATTCTATCTTGTAGCGTGGGGCGCTGGTCTTGGTCTTGACTAGGT
>NW_015117601.1:0-1075 GCF_001443285.1 Poecilia latipinna
TGGATGAGTGGGGGCGCTGTGCCTTCCAGAGGATATATTTCTTTCTTCTTCGAGGGTTTTTTACTCCAGTCTCTTCGTTGGGGGCTCCTTTTTATGAGGGTCGGAGACGTTAGGCTGTTCGGTTAGACGGTTGAATAAAAGTCTGCAAAGCTTCGCTATTCCCTCTCAGTGTCTGCTCTTTCTCTACCCACGACCTCTTATTTTATGGTGACACAGATTTAGATATCACTACGCAGTGTTACACTGGTGGCAGCGGGTTGTGGACGCTTTCAGCGATTGAAGAGGTGAGCACATGCTACGCATGCTAACCACAGATAGCTCATGCTGCACGTGCTGAGCGGCGTATATAGCGGCTGCTGAAGACGGACTTTTTTTTTTGCCCTGTCTCTCATCCTACTGCCGGTTACGGAGACGAATACACAGCTATGGCGAGTACTTTTTGGGATCAATTACCTTTTCATTCTACAAGTAGCCGCACCAGGCCTCAATACAACCACATTTTCATGGGGGATGGAAAAGAGGATTTTTCAAAATGGTGCAGACGTTTTGAAGTGACTGTTGCTGCTGATCCTGATACCACTGAGGACAGTTTGGTTAAGCTGCTACCTACATGTTTAGGAGGTGCTGCTTTTAGTTACTGGGATAGCCTATCTGATGCAGTAAAAGCTGACTATTCCGCCACAAAGGAGAAGCTGAAGAGCGTTTTTGGACAAACTGCTTATTTGTCGACTTTCCAGAGCTACATTAATGCACGCAGTCGCCTTCCTGGTGAAGCCCTTCCTGTGTTTGCTGCTGAGATTTGCCGTTTGGTTGAAGAAGCTTTTCCGACTTATGGTGATAATGCTAAACAGGGCAAAAAATTTCGACGCTTTATTGCTGGTCTTGACCCATACCTTCAGCTGCGATGTCACGAGCAGGGTGTTGATACACTGGAGACTGCTCTAAAGTTTGCTATGCAGATTGAAACTGCTCACCAAGCTAGTAGAGTGTTCACTACCACAACTCCTTTGCAGTTGATAGAGATTTTTGGTATTATCATTTTGTTATTACTTTAGTTCATATTCAGTCTAATGTT
>NW_015117601.1:7244-8938 GCF_001443285.1 Poecilia latipinna
TCAAAACATGGACATTGTATGTGCACAACTCTCTGATCCTGTTTTCTTTGAAGTGTATACCTGGGTGAAAAACAAGAAACGTCCCTACCTCAGACAGGTAAAAGGTAGAGTTCAGAGAAAACGTTGGTGGCAGTTTCCTAAGTTATTACTATGTAATGATTTGCTTTGTCGCAAAGGTCAGAGTGCACCGGGGAAACCCGAGGTCTATCAAGTGTTAATTCCACCTGCACTTGTTACAGAAACAATGCATTTTCTGCATGGTAATCCTTGTTCTGGTCATTACAGTGCTGAGCGTACATTTAAGAAGGCATTGACAGTGTGTTATTGGCCAGGAATGAGATCTGATATTGAAAACTTCTGTAATCTGTGTAAGACATGTGAAGCTTTCCGAAAAGCTGTACCAAAGCACAGAGCCCCTTTGCAATCTATTCAGACTGACAGACCATTTCAGTTGGTCTGTACGGACATTACTGAACTTCCGGTTACCTCTCTTGGTAATAGATATGTGCTTGTGGTACAGGACCATTTTACCAAGTATGTAAACGCCTATGCTATGTCTGACCAAAAAGCTGCCACAGTAGCACAGTTACTGTGTGAACGGTATATACCTGAACATGGTGTACCTGAGGAACTGTTGTCAGATCAGGGACGACAATATGAATCTGAAATTATTCACACAATTTGTCAGAGACTACAAATGACAAAGAAAAGAACCTCTCCATATCACCCAAGAGGGAATGGTATGGTAGAACGGTTTAATCGGACTCTGAAAGAGCAGTTGGCCCGACTCATTCAGGACTACGGAGGCGAGTGGGACCACTACCTCCCTGCTGTGGTACTTTCTTTCAACTCTACTCCTCACTCGAGCACAGGGTACTCACCATATTTCCTTGCTCATGGACGAGAACCCCGACTACCTGCTAATGTCCATATTTCATCGCCAAAGGTTTCTGATTGCCCACAAAACTATGGTTCAGAACTGGCTACACGGATGGATGCTGCTTTTGAGACTGTTCTTCTCCATCGCGAAGAACAAAAACAAAAACGAGAGTACTATTACAACAAGGACACACGGTTTAGGCCTTATGCTTTTGGTGATCTGGTATGGATAGATGACCCCACCACACAACGACAAAAGCTTTCCCCAAACTGGACTGGTCCATTTAAGGTTGTATCTGTGGATGAAAAGGGGCTCCTTTACAAGCTGGTGGATGTTAAATATCCTCAGGCTGCGACCAGAGTCATTCACTATGATCGTTTAAAACCTTATCGTAGCTCCACAGACACATTACCCACAGATGTCTCCCAGTCTGTATTTCCTCCAAACAGGAACACACTGCCGAGGTATACCGCTTTGTCTGGTTCATTGCCCTGGCTTTTTGGCCAAACAGCGGCAGCCCAGACATCAGGAACCGCTAGGTCGTTGCCATCTTCACCAAGGAACCCAACAGGACTCATTTCCCATCAGCCTACACAACCACCCCCCGGCTTGCCGCCTTCTGGGGGTGCAGTTATTACCAGGCATGGGCGTACTGTGCGGAAGCCACAACGACTGCTGTTATGAGAAAAATGATCTACAGTTGTTGTTCTTATTAGGGGGTTAAAAAAAAACAAACTGGTTCAGTTAAACCTCCAGCCAAAGGGTGGGTTTTCACGTACCTCCTCGAAGCCATCCGGCAGCAGCAGAGGATGGC
>NW_015117601.1:14350-15474 GCF_001443285.1 Poecilia latipinna
ATAATATATAAACACATGTTAAGTGGTCGAGTATGATCAGGTGTTGCTCAGTTTAAATAATAAAAAGGCTAATTTTGCTGCTGTTTCAGTCTAAATCATTGTGACTAGACTAGCTAACTGTTAAAGTTAGTAATAAAATTTTGGACATGTGACTATTCCAGAATTTAAACAGCTAAACCAAAAAAATTTAGTTCTATATATGAAAGTAAACTGACAACAAGATGTTATAAACGAGTGATATTCATGGCAACATTCCTGACAGACAGTTTACCTCCTTCTAACAGAGTTTCTGACTCGTCTGCTGCTGCCTTTACTCTGAGCTGTTCAGATGGGGGAGGGGAAGGAAGCGTCTCTGCTGAATGCGCTGTTGTGCGCCTTCAAAATAAAAGCACGCGAGTGGAAGATTTTAAAATTCTTCGCAACTGCAGTGAAATTATTGGCAACTGCAGTGAAATTATTGGCGTCCCCCCCGCTTCCTACGCCTATGGAACTATGTATTAAAAACATACTTAAAAATACAATTGTCTATAAATGTTGCTTTGATAGATGTTTGAATATGATTTACAGTAACAAAAAAGTGTGTTATGATCGATTAAATCCGCTGATATGTCATTGTGCCTGCTAAACACATAACGCTGAGTGGAGTGGAGTACCGCTCCAAGATGGCCGCCCTAAATCTCGTCAGCGACAATTAGGCGAGAGCGGTCCATGAGGCGTCTATCCTTATATTATGTCTATGCATGACAGTACTCCCCCCCCTCCCCCTCAAAGGCGGCTACCAGACGCCCACAAAAAGAAACAGTCCAACAAAAAACAACCAATCAGGGTGGGCGGAGGGGCGACAGAAGGAGGGCCAGAGTCCATAGGAAAAAATAGTCCAAAAACAAAAAACTACCTATCAGAGTGGGCGGAGAACCAGGAGGCAGACCCCTCGAAAGAGGTCCGGCGGTCGCCGCCGGCGCTGGAAGCGAAGTCCCGGAGGCGGGACCGGCGGTCCTGCCGCCAGCGCAGGAAGCAGAGATGAGGAGGTGGCTGCTCCAGTGCAGCGGCAGACTCGGGACACTCTGGAGGCGGGGACTGACGCTGCCTCGGCGCGGGGACCGGAGGCAGCTGCAGGCGGGGCC
>NW_015117601.1:18468-25235 GCF_001443285.1 Poecilia latipinna
CGACGTCGGTGCCCAGGGGCCGGGACCTCCGACGGCTCAGGGCGATGGCGACGTCGGTGCCCAGGGGCCGGGACCTCCGGTGGCTCAGGGCGACAATGGTGGCAGGGTCCGACCCCTGGTGGGCATAGCACCAGTCGCGTTCCCCACCAAGGGTTATTCCTTGCGTCCATGATGATGGTAGCGCTCCTCACCGTAGATTTGGTCGGATTCTTCTGTCATAAAGTGGTATGTTGGGGTGAGGACAAGGACGCAGGCAGACCCAGGATGTAGGTGAAAAACGATGAATTTAATGATGATCTCCAAGGCACAGAACCAATGGGGAACAGCACGAGGACATAGACGGAGAACAGACGGCACAGGGAAACAGGCAACACATGACACCACCCCAGAGATAGTCCAGGCCCCCTCTTGGCCCCCCCAACTTTAAAAGTCTAGCTCTGCCACTGCATAAGGAGACATAAAAAACAACAAGATCAACTATAATAAAAATACCATTTGCAGTGTATACGTAAGAAATTTAATTGAGCAAAAGTCAATAACAAACAAATGAATTAGGTACAGAAGAATAACAACCCAGGTTGTTGTAACCAGGGTTGTTAAACAGATGTAGGCAAAAATTCTATTTTTTGTTTTTACAGTGCCATGTATATTATTGAGAGACTTCTTGTTGGTAGAGTCTTATATATATATAAAAAAAATAAGATGAAACTATTTAATCTATCAACAAGGAAATTTTCCTTCGACTCAAATGATAAATCATAGTCATGAATCACATTATTACACATACTATCTGTGGTGACGATACAAGAAAAAGCAGCCTGCAGAAACTTTATGTGACATACAATGATGGCATGAGGTTACTACTCAAAGTGCCTCGATGGAGTAGTGCTAGCCATATGTTTGTACATAATGCTGTTCCCACATGTGCAGCTGTGCTCAGGAATCTTATGTATAAATGCATGTGTAGATTATCTGTGTCATGCAATAATATAATTGCAATTTTAGTAAATCCTGCTTTTAGTACTGTGAGATTCTCTTCAACATGATGGAATCATTGGCGTCATCATTGATTTGTGACTCGGTGAATAATATCATGTCATGTTTATTTTTAGTTTTCTTTTATTTTGCTTGTTTTTACCTTTTTTCTATGGACCTCTTTAGTGTCTGGAATAAAGATATGATTGACTGATATGATTGATTATCAACAATTTGTGAATAGAGCAAAATACTTAGCACGCTATAGATAAATATTATTTAGCTTGGTTAAGAATAATTATTGCACTGTCAATAAATGACGTCTAATAGATGTTCTTAGTTGCCAGAGGAACACAGTAACACCTTCATGAGCTCAGAGGTTCAAACTGATAAATAATGAGGATGGATGCTCCCTGCTAAAATATTTCTTGCCGTCTTTCATGTTCTTTCAGGAAACAGTTGAGACAGAGTTGTTTTTGGTTTTACCACTATTAACCTGCTGTTATACCTGCCATTCAAAGTATTCGTAAAAGATTGTCTGTTAGTCTGCAGCTCATGTGACCAAACCAAGTGAGGAGATGAAAAATTAAAACTTGAGTTAAAATGTTGTTTTAACTTGAGTTGAGTTAAAACTCAAGTTAAGTCTTAACATTTTAACTCAACAACCTCTGCCTAACCTCTGCCCAACCTCAAGTTGGGTAATCCCAAGGTCTTCTTAAAAGGTAGAGTCTTTGAGAACGGTTCTTAAAAATATAGTCAGTGCTTTCAGTAAAGTTGAGCTGACTGTCCAGGAATGACTCGAGGTATTTAAAATTTGCCACAGTTTCAACAGGTTGGCCATCAAGTGAAACTGGAATCACTTTCAGTTTTTGTTTATTTTTTGTTTATCTCATTTAATTAGCTCTACTTCCTTAAGAAAATGAAAAAATATGTTGTTTTATAAGATAATTTATCTTTTACGGTGCCAGTAATGCCAGAATTAATAGTAAATAATAAAGACGTTGTGTGGTATTCTGATTTAGTAATGTAATTATATTAGTTGTGTTACCACCCCCACGCCACTAGAGGCAGTCGCAAGCCCGAAAAGATGCGACCAAGGAGCAGATTTAGAAGTACACTGAAAGCTGCAGAATTAGCTAAAAACTGTGAGCTATGCTGAAGTAAATAAAAGAGAGAAGTTCAAATACATTCTGAGAGTGAAACTCCTTCCTAAATGTGAAAATATATCACAGATTTCAAAAGACAATAAAAACGGAAGTATAGGAAATAGCGCCCCCTTCACTTCCGGATTGCAATGGTCCCATTTCCAAATAAGGTATGAGACTGACAGTGGTCCGCCCTCTGTTTGGGCGAGCCGGAAGGGCGCGGTCGGAGGACGCTGAGTGGAGAGGTTTTTTGAAGCCACGTATGATTGTGGTAGCACGAAGACAGAAAGTTTGGAACTGAACTTTTGGTGATAAATGCAACTTAATTCAGAACATGGCAACGCTGGATTTAGAAAGAAGTGACTATAATAGTATGGATTGTAGTGACGAGGAAGGAAGGGGTGGTCAAAATGAAGAAAAAGAGTGGGAAAAGGTGGGGAAGGGTGGTAAGAAGCAGCAAGCTCCTGAAAGAAAGAGGAAAAAGGGAGATGAGGAAAGTACTGAAGACAGATAGTGAAGGCATTGAGGAAAGAGCAGAAGAATCAAAACATCAAAATCTGAACATTATAATAAGATTTGATGAAGGAGAAGGAGCTAAGAAGATTGATCTACTTAAGTTAACAAAAGCACGAAAAGCACATGTTGGAGAAATTAAACATACTAAAATACTGAGAGATGGAAATCTTTTGATTGGATGTAATTCGGAAGGTCAGGATGAAAAGGCAAAAAAACTTGGGTGGGTGTGTAAAGTCAAAGTCAGAACAGTTGTTAAGGTGGGTGAAAAAAAAAATAATGAAAGCAAAGGAATTATCACAGGGATGCCTTGAAGTGTAAACATGAAAGACTTAGTTGGGAATTTGAAAAAAAGTAATAAGGAAATAAAAAGAGCACGAAGATTGACAAGGGGTCCAGAGAAAGTTGAAACAGAAACTGTGTTGGTGGAGTTTGAAACAAAAGAAGTGCCAAAGGAGGTTTTCTTTGGTTTGATAAGATTTAGTGTGTTTTTTAGATAGTAATAATCTTGTATGCTTGAATAATGGTAAGAAGATAAGAATTGATATTAATTCATTTATATCAATTAATCAATATCAATTAATTCATTATCAATTAATTGATATTGGATTTAACATTTGTTTCAAGTTGTTTAGCTCCATTATGTGATAGGCAAGTTAAAAATAAGTATTTTGGTAGTGATCATTACATTATAACCAGCAATATAATGATGGGTCAGGTGCAGAGTCCTGAAATGATAGGAGGAAAGTGGATATTTAGGAAAGCAAATTGGGAGAAATTTTATAACTTATGTGAAAGTAAGATTTTAAGTGTACAAAATGATCAGAGTATTGAAAGTATGAATCAAGAGTCAGTGTATTTTAGCAGCTGCTGAGGAGTCTATTCCAAAGACATCAGGGAAAAATAGGAGAAAGTTAGTTCCATGGTGGAATGATGAGTGTAGAAAAACAGTCAGAGAAAGAAATAAAGCATTTAAATTGGTTAAAAGGTCTCATAATTTTCAACATTTAATTGAGTATAAAAAGTCACAAGCAAAAGTAAGAGGCACAATAAGAAGTGCAAAAAGAGAATTTTGGAGAGGTTTCTGTGACACAATTGGTAGTAGTACAAAGTTAGGGGACGTTTGGGGGATGATAAAAAAAAATGGGAGGAGACAGAAGGGAATGGAGTTATCCTATACTTAATAAAAATAATATAGTAGCTGTAACTGACAGGGAAAAATGCTGATATTTTAGTAAGCACGTTTGTGGAGATACATAGTGGGAAAAATTTATCAGTTAATGAAATAGAGGGAAGAGAGAGAACTAAAAAGAAAAATGATGAAATTTTAAGAAGGAAGGAGAGTAATACTGATGATCTGATGAATTATCCTTTCTCTGTTGGAGAGCTGAAAAGAGCGTTGGATAGAACTAGGAATAGTGTTCCAAGTAAAGATGAAGTGTGTTATATTATGCTAAGACATGTGAGTGATGATGTTTTAAATAAATTTGGAAAGAGGGGAGACTGCCTTGTAAAAAGAAAGAAGCCATTGTAATTCCACTAAAGAAACCTGGGAAAGATCATAGTAATCCTGGAAACTACAGACCGATTGCTTTAACATCTAATATGTGTAAACTGATGGAAAGGATGGTGAATGAGAGATTAATACAATATTTAGAGTCAAGAAATATAATTGCTCCTTATCAGAGTGGCTTTCGTAGAGGGAGAGGAACAATAGATCCTAGTTTATGTTTAGAAGATATTAGAAAAGCTCAGATTAATAAGGAAACTGTTGTTGCTGTGTTTTTTGATGTATAAAAAGCATACGATATGTTATGGAGGGAAGGGTTAATTATTAAATTACATCAGATAGGTATTAGGAGGTAATATGTTTAATTGGATATGGGATTTTTTATGTGATAGAAATATCCAAGTCAAAATAGGATCTCATGTTTCAGAAAATGGAACTCCTCAAGGAAGTGTGGTAAGTCCAACATTATTCTCAGTTATGATTAATGATATTTTTAAAGAATTATCTTAGTTTTGGCAAGTCACTTTTTGCTGATGATGAAGCATTATGGAAAAGGGTGAGAAATGTAGAACATCTTATTTTAAAACTTCAGGAAGGTATAGATAAAATGGGTAAGTGGGGGGTAGAATGGGGCTTTAAATTTTCAGATGAAAAGACAAAAGTAATGTTTTTTACAAATAAAAAAATTGGGGTTGATAAAAAGTTGTATTTATATGGGAAAGAGTTAGAAAGGGTTGACTGTTTTCGTATTTTGGGAGTAGTTTTTGAATAGAAACTAACTTGGGAAAATCACATAGAACATATTATGGAGAAAAGTAAAAAGGTTCTTAACATTATGAGGTGTTTAGCAGGGTTGACATGGGGTGCAAGCTTTTTAATCACTTAAAAATATTTATGTGTCACTAATTCGATCAAGAATAGATTATGGGAGTGTGGTTCAGCAGCTACAACTAGGTTAAAAAAGTTAGATGTTATCCAAGCCAGAGCATTGAGAATTTGTTTAGGGGCAGTTAAATAAACGCCAGTATGTGCTTTACAAGTAGAATCAGGAGAAATGCCATTATGCATCAGAAGATATCAGCTAATGGTTAATTATTGGATAAATTCAAAAGGACATAATGAAGATCACCCAGATACAGAAAATTGTTGGGAAAGAAGAAAGTAACAAATTAACAGTTTTGGGTGGGTTGGGAATAACGGAGCAAAAATATTTAATGTATATTATAGGGGGACTTCCGGTTTGAGCAGAGCCATGTGAGGACACGTTGAACTGAGCTCCGACTGGACCCTCAATTTTGGCACAAAATAACTCAATTTCAGCGCTGGTCTTGCATTAGACTAAGAACATTACTACTTAAGGGAGCAAAAAGGTAGGCATACACCAGCAAAATGCCCAAACAGCGTAACCCCCAAGTCGAACCCCAAGAAGCTAATGCTAGCGGCCATGATGAAGTGCTAACTGCTATTGGTGGACTGCGCGGTGAACTGATGGCCACGCTAACAACTACGGCAAAGGTACACACAGATAAACTTCAAGAATTACAATGTGCACTGGGAAAGATAGAATCCAAAATAGATGACACCATGGGCCGCGTTGCGGAACTTGAGACTGCTACTGCGACCCACTCGGATTCGATCCATGCTATGGAGGTGGACATATCGGCCATGAAACAAGAGCTAGCAACCCTGAAAATTCGCTACGAGGACCTGGAGGCCAGGTCCCGTCGTTGCAATCTGCGTATCGTGGGTGTAAAAGAGGGGCGTGAAGAGGGGAAGCTTATGTCTGGCTTTGTGGCTGAACTTCTGAAGGAGACATTACAGCTTGCTTCGACTCCACTCCTGGACCGGGCACACCGCACTCTGCGCGGTAAACCAGTCGGCGGAGATGCGCCTCCACGAGCCATCGTGATCAAATGCCACTACTTCACCGAGAAGGAGGCTATTTTGAGGAAAGCAACAGGGGTTAAACAACTTACCACCAAGGACGGCGACAAGATTTTGGTTCTCCCCGATTATACTATGGCTGTCAGTAAACAACGTGCAGCTTTTAACGAGGTCAGGTCTCTCCTGCGGGGTCTTGAGCGTGTCCGGTATGGCCTTCTTTTTCCGGCTACGCTCAGGATCACCACCCCGGAGGGTGAAGAGCATCGCTTCAAAGACCCTTTAAAAGCAAAAGAGTTCATATCCACAAAGCTCTCTCCGGGGAAATGAGTACCGCCCTGGCCGGACGAGCATGACCGCTACACAGTTGAAGGGTTTTGTTCTTTCTTTCAATCAATGGGGATCCAGTCGGGTCCAGGCTGTCATGGTAAGCGGATACACTTACGGGTGTAGAAACTGTAAATACCGGGACCCTGTGGGAAGCTCACACGGAGCTCCTTTCCCCACCCTTCCTGTTCTTGAGATTTAATGTTTTAATTTGGATCTGCGTGAGAGGGGTCATGAATACGTCAGTTTTTGTGTTCCAAGAGTTATGGAGTTTGAGGATTTTGACTGTGTTCTTTGGTTTAATTCCACACATCCATTATTATATTCTGTGTATTTACTCTGTTTTATATGGTTGACTGCTTTTGTTGCATGGGACGCTGAACTGAGATTTGACAAACATACAAGATGGCTTTACA
>NW_015117601.1:27311-30293 GCF_001443285.1 Poecilia latipinna
TAGATAGATAGATAGATAGATAGATTGTTTTGTTCACTGTTTTATCTTATTTTGTGCTAAACAATGCTTTCTAGTGGTCATTCTTGGTAGTTGTCCAAAAGTTGTCTTTTATATACTTAAATTGGACTTCCGGTTTGAGCAGAGCCATGTGAGGACACGTTGAACT
The DNA here is from genome assembly GCF_001443285.1 of Poecilia latipinna. Lineage (NCBI taxonomy): Eukaryota > Metazoa > Chordata > Actinopteri > Cyprinodontiformes > Poeciliidae > Poecilia > Poecilia latipinna. The sequence goes on from NW_015117601.1 coordinate 27,478, forward strand.
GAGCTCCGACTGGACCCTCAATTTTGGCACAAAATAACTCAATTTCAGCGCTGGTCTTGCATTAGACTAAGAACATTACTACTTAAGGGAGCAAAAAGGTAGGCATACACCAGCAAAATGCCCAAACAGCGTAACCCCCAAGTCGAACCCCAAGAAGCTAATGCTGGCGGCCATGATGAGGTGCTAACTGCTATTGGTGGACTGCGCGGTGAACTGATGGCCACGCTAACAACTACGGCAAAGGTACACACAGATAAACTTCAAGAATTACAATGTGCACTGGGAAAGATAGAATCCAAAATAGATGACACCATGGGCCGCGTTGCGGAACTTGAGACTGCTACTGCGACCCACTCGGATTCGATCCATGCTATGGAGGTGGACATATCGGCCATGAAACAAGAGCTAGCAACCCTGAAAATTCGCTACGAGGACCTGGAGGCCAGGTCCCGTCGTTGCAATCTGCGTATCGTGGGTGTAAAAGAGGGGCGTGAAGAGGGGAAGCTTATGTCTGGCTTTGTGGCTGAACTTCTGAAGGAGACATTACAGCTTGCTTCGACTCCACTCCTGGACCGGGCACACCGCACTCTGCGCGGTAAACCAGTCGGCGGAGATGCGCCTCCACGAGCCATCGTGATCAAATGCCACTACTTCACCGAGAAGGAGGCTATTTTGAGGAAAGCAACAGGGGTTAAACAACTTACCACCAAGGACGGCGACAAGATTTTGGTTCTCCCCGATTATACTATGGCTGTCAGTAAACAACGTGCAGCTTTTAACGAGGTCAGGTCTCTCCTGCGGGGTCTTGAGCGTGTCCGGTATGGCCTTCTTTTTCCGGCTACGCTCAGGATCACCACCCCGGAGGGTGAAGAGCATCGCTTCAAAGACCCTTTAAAAGCAAAAGAGTTCATATCCACAAAGCTCTCTCCGGGGAAATGAGTACCGCCCTGGCCGGACGAGCATGACCGCTACACAGTTGAAGGGTTTTGTTCTTTCTTTCAATCAATGGGGATCCAGTCGGGTCCAGGCTGTCATGGTAAGCGGATACACTTATGGGTGTAGAAACTGTAAATACCGGGACCCTGTGGGAAGCTCACAAGGAGCTCCCTTCCCCCCCCTTCCCGTTCTTGAGATTTAATGTTTTAATTCGGATCTGCGTGAGAGGGGTCATGAATACGTCAGTTTATGTGTTCCAAGAGTTATGGAGTTTGAGGATTTTGATTGTGTTCTTTGGTTTGTTTAATTCCACACATCCATTATTATATTCTGTGTATTTTCTCTGTTTTACATGGTTGACTGCTTTTGTTGCATGGGATACTGAACTGAGATTTGACAAATATACAAGATGGCTTTACAACTCTATTAATTCAAAGAGATATGAGTGTTTGCAATAGGTTTGAACCGGGAACAGCATGGGTTAGCTGGAATGTGAGGGGTCTCAATAATATAATTAAAAGAAACAAAGTATTTATACATCTTAATAAGTTGAGGACCATGATAGCATATTTGCAAGAAACGCATCTGTTAAACAAAGAACATAACAGGCTTAAGAGAGGAGGTTTCACCCAGGTATATCACTCTAACTTTAACGCTAGAGGCCGTGGGGTAGCCATCCTTATGCACAGGGATGTTTCTTTTGAGGAAACTTCCATCATCAGAGATAGGGATGGTCGCTTCATTATTGTACAAGGTAATCTATTCAATATTCCCGTTGTTCTTGCTAATATTTATGCTCCAAATTGGGATGATAAGCAATTCTTTAAAAACTTATTTTCGCTTCTCCCATGTTTGGACTCGCACAATGTAATCATAGGCGGGGATTTTAATTGTGTTCTGGACTCTTCTATTGATCGATCAAATCCCATACAGAGGACTGGCCAATTGAGCAACAAAGCAGCTCATTGCATCAACTTATTCATGCAGACGTACGGCGTAGCAGATCCTTGGAGAGTCAAAAATCCAACCTTGAAAAAGTTTTCATTTTTCTCCCCCCCACACAAGTCCTATTCAAGAATCGACTACTTCTTATTGGACCAGAAACTCATGCATATGGTGGCTTCAGTTGATTATGAAGCCATAGTCATTTCAGACCACAGCCCTGTTATAATGAAAATGCATTTTACTGGCCACATAACACCTCAAAAAATCTGGAGGTTTAATGCCAGACTATTGACAGAACAAAAATTTGTGGATTACATTAACACTCACATAGATATATTTTTTGAGACCAACAGCTCTCCGGACATTAGCTATGGAACACTGTGGGAAACATTTAAGGCATACATTAGAGGGCAAATTATATCTTACAGCGCAAACGACAAAAAAAATAAGCTCCAACGCATGTCTGAAATTAGTGACAGGCTTAAAATTACTGACCAGTGTCAAGCATCCGCAGCTTCAGACATCTGCTGGGAAGAGAGAGCGCTCATTCAAGCAGAATTTGATCTCCTTATGAATGAAAAAGCGATAGAGATGCAGCTAAACCTGAATCAACAACACTTTGAACACGGTGAAAGAGCAGGTAGGATGTTAAGTCATCAGCTAAAACAAAAGACTGCAGCAAGATCCATTTTAGCTCTCAAAGAGGAGGGAGGGGAGATAACCACGGACCAAAAGAAGATCAATATGCAGTTTGTGTCATTTTATAAAGAATTATATTCTTCGGTCAGTTCAGATCCAAACATGATACATAACTTTTTCAAGCATTTGAGGTTGCCTACGTTGCAAAAGTCAGACAGGGCTACTATTGAAGGCGACATACAACTGGTAGAAATTGACCAGGCAATTCAGAAAATGAGAACGGGAAAGTCTCCAGG
>NW_015117602.1:0-592 GCF_001443285.1 Poecilia latipinna
ATGCGCAGTGGTGGATATCCGTCTAATCGTCAGTAATAGCGCTGCATAAACCATGAGATATGGCGACATGTAAAATCAGCAGCGCTTCGCTTTCACAGACGGTGGGGACTTCGTGCAACTTTTAGCGTTGCACGAGGGAAAGCTTAAAAGGTAAGATCTGTGGACGTGATGCTAGCAAAGCTAGCTGTACTGCTAACCCTTTTTTTTCATCATCTGTGATGAAAAAAAAAGTTGTCACTCATGCCGTTGTGTGTTGACTGAGGTGTCGCATATATGGGACAACGCTGTGACCAAAGTGGAATATAGTAATTTGACATTCAGGATCGATCCGATTCTTCTGGACGGATCTTTACTAAGTCCTAAGGACTGAAGCCTCACTGGGAGCCGTTCTTTGTTCTTGTGTACACTGCAGTAGCTAACACATACACACGTTTATTTAATCACCGAATAAGTAAAAGTTGAATGAACACAGAGCATGCTCATTGATTGATTTCGTCTCCTGTCATGGTGGCAAACATTGCAGTGGGGAGAGAGGGTGAGAACAGTCACGGTGCTCCTTCTGCTTGGTTTCTTGTTGCGCCGTTGGATAGTG
>NW_015117602.1:5272-9132 GCF_001443285.1 Poecilia latipinna
AGATGGCCGCCCTAAATCTCGTCAGCGACAATAGGCGAGAGCGGTCCATGAGGCGTCTATCCTTATATTATGTCTATGGTTAGTGCCACAGTACATAAACAAGAGGTTTTTTTCTACTTCCGGTAATTTTAGACCTCTCTGTAACAACAGCACCACATGCTGACAAAAACAAGAATTACAACCAGTCGGTGAAATAAAAGCAAAACATGGTTTACAAAATACATTTGACATGTACCCATTTTTCACCTGGTTACACATAGATAGGTATCATGTCATGACTATATTGTCTTTGGTTGGGTGAACAAAATCCTGCCTAAGATCAGTAGATGTTAGCGATCAGTAATACACTTCTGGCGGATGTTTAGTGTACTACTGTTAATTTTAATCAGAAGAAACTCTTTTGACTCGTTTTATTCTCTCTTCTGCCCGGATTCCTGGATGTCGTCATTGTATCAGCTGAGCCACAAAGACACTTACAAACACCTTCCAAGTACAAACATAACATTTATTAAACAAACAACTAATGAAACTGACAAAACTCAATAAAATCACAGACCCACCCCACTTCACCTAGAGAAAATAGTAACCCAAAAACGACTTACCTTATTTTCTAGGGGAATATTTCATTTGCTTCTTTCTCTATGGTCAAACAGGAACTTCTTTCTTTGGTGGTTGGTCCTCACTATCATCCTCCACACCTGTAGAATGTCTTCATTAGCCACCTATGTCCACCCCACTCCCCACCATGTGTCCTTAATGAATGGTTGACATTTTCTCATGTAAAAATACATTTGGTTATAACAGCCTATCATTACACTTAGCATTTCATAAAAGCATTGTGAGTGATCAATGTTTATGTTCCTACATTTTGTTTATTTTCCTGAAAATATATTTTCTCAAACTCACCCAGTCTTAGTCGGTCTGTTCAGCCATTTTCAAAGCACAGATATGACAGTCATACTCAATAATTAAAAATGTCTTCATGGGTCTTATCAGGTTAAAATTACCTTTTGAAAATAATAACCTTTAAGTAGCTATTTGGCATACTTTTCTTTTTTAAAAAAAAGGTTTTGTTGGCTCTAGTGGCCTTTATTTGAAAGTAGTTTGACAGGAAAGAGGGGGAAGACATGCGGCAAATGTCACCAGGCTGGGAATCGATCATGCGACCACCGGCATGAGGACTAAGGCCTCAATACCTGGATTGTGCTTTGCCTTCCATAGCGCCCCTAAAAAATACCCTATTTGGCATACTTTTCTGTTTTTTAAAAGTAAAATTTTTCATTGGTCTGAGGCAATAATCTAATTTTAAATGTCATGTTTTCATAAGAGGAAAATCATCACACTTAACAGAAATAAAGGATATCAAATATCCATGTGTGTAATTAATCTACATAATGTGTTCAATTAATGATAAAGTTCCTGAAATAAATTAACTTTTCAATAATATTCAAATTTATTTAATATTATCTGTGTAGCCTAAAATATTTAACACGTCACTAATTTTCAAAGTAAAAATCGTTTGAAGATGGAATTTACATGACATTCTTTCACTGAGTCCAGGTGTGAAAGGAAATCAAACCCTAGTTTTATGGTAAGAGATTAAAAACATTTTTCTGTTCAAGATACCAAAAACTGATCTGGTCTTATTTTAAATCTGACCTAAACTCAAGTGCCACAAAGGACTGGCAAACTGTTCAGCATATTGCTGCTATGCTGCTACTTTTATTATGTTTGTTTTTTTCTTTATTGCAACATTGGTAGAGCCTTTGCCTTGCAGCAAGAAGGTTCTGGGTTCGATTCCTGGCCTGGGGTCTTTCTACATGTTCTCCCTGTGCATGGTGGTTTCTCTCTGGATACTCCGGCTTCCTCCCACAGTCCAAAAACATGACTGTCAGATTAATTGGTTTCTCTAAATTGTCCCTAAGTGTCCTGTCTGTCTCTGTGTTGCCCTGTGAACCCTGCCTCTTGCCTGGAACATTAGCTGGAGATGTAACAAAGAAACAAACTAAGAACAAAACCTCCATTGCAAATGTTTTTGGTGTCAGTTTGAGTTGTGGGTTTGAGTGTCACTATATGCTGCAGTGGTAAGAGTAAACAGAAGATCTCACAAAGGGGCGATTCATAAACCCAAAGTAAAGAGGCTGAGATGGGGGGTGTTAGAGAATGAGAAAAGGTAAAAAAAATAAATAAGGTGAGATTAAACATAAAATTATTTGGCTGATGATCTGCTTGGTGAATCATCCTTGTAACTGAGTTCAAATGTAAAATAACCCAGGTAAAAACAAAAGTATACTTTAGTACATTTTAAACATACTTACATTTGTTAAAGTACACTTTAAGTACACTAAGTATTAAGTGTGCTGTCTATAAATATATTTGAAGTATAATGAAAGAATGCTTTTACCAATTTCGAAATTACAACTTTAAGCACACTTAAATATAATTGTACCAAAATACACTTTTAATATATTAAATAAAAGTATACTTTAAATGAACAAAATATGTATCTGCCCAAGTGTAAATGTACACTTGCTCAAGTGTATATTTTAAATATATGTTGTGTATATTGTAATATATGCTCAAAATAGAATGTTTTAAAATTCACTTAACGTACTTTACAATTAAACAGTTAAAAATATTGACATTTAAATATGTTTTAACTTAAATAGTGTATCTTTTTAGTAAGCCTATAATTTAGTGAAATATTAAAACAATTTTTTTCTCAATGTCAATATTTATTAATGCACAAAAACCTAGCCCATATAAAACATTTATTAAATTGAAGCACTCCAATTGCAGCTTTAATTCACGTTTCCTTTCTTTCATTTCTAAATCGAACAATGTGGAAATAAAAGTACATGCAGAAATACAGAATAAAACACAAAATATTGAAACCAAGTTGTGCAACAACAACGTTATTAATCAGGTGGCTTCTCTAAAACATTATCGAATGAGATGGTAACATGTTTCATTGTATGCAAAATAAGTGTTATACATTAAAAGAATAATCAATTCCAAAATTAATGTATTTTTTTAAATTGAAATAAAAGAATGCATAAAGCACAGAACATCAAATTGTGTGGCTCTTTCACAAGTACAGAACAGATAAAATAAACTTTTTGTGACAACATCTCAAAAGCTGGAGGAATAACTTCATAAGAACACTCTTCTTTTTAGTCACTTTCAACAGTGTTAGGAAGTGGAATGACATACATTTTGTATGGAAGTAAATATGTGCCATCAGAATTTGAATAAAAAATGCACCCGAATTCAATTTTAAAAAAAAATTCAGTGTCATTATTTGTACATGTTTGCAATTTTCATATGTTAAAAAAATTCACATTCCTATTTCAAAGTTGAAATTTTCAATATATATTTTTTCAGTGTTAAAAAAATTCAGCATATAAAAAAATTCAACTTTTAAAAATTCAAATGCAATATTTTCAGTGTCCTAAAAATTCAACTTGCTCAAATTCGCCGTCTCTATGCTCCTCCGCTTCATAAAAAGGACTGCTGCTCTTCTAAGTAAAAGGTCACATGAACCTCAATACCTCTTTTATTTGGACAAAAATATGTCTGGAGGTATTTTAAATCATTCCCCCCAAAATAAAATTACAGAGCAATGTGAGGTACAGAAATGTGGTTTGTTGCCCGAGGGCAACGCCATGCCATAGAGGGTTTTAATTTGCAAAACATTATGTATGCCAAACATACCCATGTACAAACACACAAATGCTCGTTTTAGTAATTTGCGCAAATGTAGTATTCATTAATGAAAGTTAGTTGTTTGTTTTTTATTTGGTGAGTTGGAACCATGTCTGATTTATTTTTGTCAAAAAAGGTTTTTTTATGAATATAGT
>NW_015117602.1:13194-15939 GCF_001443285.1 Poecilia latipinna
AGTACGTGTAAGAGGGTTTGATAGCGAATGTGAGAGAGTTTGATAGTACGTGTAAGAGGGTTTGATAGCGAATGTGAGAGAGTTTGATAGTACGTGTGAGAGGGTTTGTAGGTTTTGGCCTATGGGGCCTCTCATATCCAACAGATGGCAGCAATGCGCCATGCAAAACAAAACACCCACAGTTTACAGGACAAATTTCCTGCTAAAGAGCCCCCTGGTGGTTGAAGAAAAATCCACATATAAACTGGAAAATACAATTTAAGAAAAAAAAAAATCTGGAAGCTCTCTTGTATTGTTTAGGGGCCCGGACCAAATGTGGAGGCAGGCCGGATCCGGCCCGCGGGCCGTAATTTGGGGACCCCTGTCTTAAAGTGACCCTGTGGTAGGATCACTAGATAGTGGCTAAAACTACATCTCTGTTCAGACTTTTAACTTCCTCATCACATAGCTCTTTAGCTTGCATGTCAAAAGCTTCCTCTGTGTTATAAAACCCTCTGACTCAGAAGCTGACTGAAAGGAAGACACTTCTTAAGACTAGATTGATAACTACTGTAATATAAACGTATAGACAGCAGTCTTAAGTTTATCTGATTTATTATGAACTGCATCTAGAAAGGAAACTGATTCTGTGCTGCAATGTTATAAAAATTTAAGGGTAGGCTTTGAAGATGGAATTTTTGTATCAAAAATAGTTCTTGTTCTTGTAATTTGGTCAAATTTATCAGGAAGCCTGTGGAGGGTATAGCAGTTAAGTATTCCAAAACAATCCTATAAACTTCTAATGCAGCAAATCTTGTTTTCTGATCACATTTTACCATAATTTGGTTTGCTGTTTTTGTACTACTTAATATTGTGAAAGACCATTTCTGTCACTTAAAAAAACTTATGTCATATGAGACTCACAGTCATATGAGAGTAAAAGTATCTTGAGTCTTATTTTACAGAAAATCTCAGCAATCATATTTCACAATTGTGATTTAGAAGGAAAGAAAGAGGGAAAGAAAAAGGAAAGACGCAAAGAACGAAAGAGGAAAAACAAAAGAAAGATAGACTCTTTCTGAACTCAATGTACCACCATGCTTTGCGTGCATCCGGCCCCTCCTCTCTAGTTTAGCTGAAGTGGTGACAGTTATTGTTTTTACGCCCGAGGCTGCAGAAAACGCCTGGCTTGTACCGTGACAGAACTCAGAACTGAACCAAGTGGACCTGCTGCTGCACCGCGGTATGTAAAATCCTGCTTATTTCATCAGCCAGGCTTTTATGAGATCAGAGTCCGTTTAATAATCTTAGAACATGTAGAGAGTAAAGGTCGAGTATCTAGCTGATCTATTATTTGCATTTGAGGAACTGACAGCAGGATTTGTTGAACTCTCTCAGTTCCGAAGGTAAGTTCCGTCATTGATTTATTCCAGCTGCAGGATCAAGTTGAACTCTTGCCAGAAATCCATTTATTTAAATCAACTAATTATTCATAGCAACTGAAAGACTCCCACCGCGGCGTTGTGCGGTTCTGTTTACTGTATTTGTTCCTTTGTTCGGAAGTTATAGAAGCAACCAGGAACCAAAAATACTGATGTTCAGACAGCCCTACTTAGAAAACAACCGGACAACCCAATGGTGGATCAGACTAAATGTTTTTTTTTTTGTTTTGTTTTTGTAATTACCACTTTTCTAAGCGCGTTTAATATTAAATCTTTATTAAAATCCACAATTCTTCAGTAGCATTCCACCTGTATTTGAACCAATCTAAATCACTTATATACCTGTATTTAAATGTGTCTTTCTAAAGTCATTCCAACTACTACTGTAGAAGTTCTAGCTGGAAGCCCATCCCCTGTGTCTGTATGACCTGACCAAAGTCTGAGAGCTGCTGACTCAGTCTGCTGAGTTGGAGTTGGGCCTGTGCTATATTTCACTCTCCATGATAACACTGTCAAAGTTATCATGTCTGGATATCACTGTGATAACATCACAACACACTTTCATCACTCAGAGTAGCCATTTTTCCTTCAGTGGTTCAGTGGATCTTTCATCTGCTTTTAAAACTTACCAGCAGGATATGAGTCTCATGCATATTGACCCACATGGTAGTACACTTAGTGAACAGCTGACTTTGTGTATCATTTCAAGCACCACAGATCTGCTGCTTGATTTCAGCAACATGTCTGGCTCCAGTGAAGGAAGGCTCTGAAAGTGGACATGATGTCAGACATTCTCATTATTGAGAATGAAGCAGAATGTGTTTATTGATGGACTCCATCAGAAAACACACCAGGGGAAACACGCCAGAAATCTTGGGCCCCCTGACAAAAAATTAGTTTGGGCCTCCCCAAACACCCTCATCCAGTGTCATCAATAGAAAGAGAAAAAGGCAGAAAGAAATGATAAAGCCGATAAATTAAAGTGAGGTTGATAATTTTCATTTACGTGCGATTAATTGATTTATTGTTTTTTTACGACAGGCCTAGCTTGGTGTCCTCTGTACTTGATAAGGTGAGCTACAAGTACCTTTTATGGTAACACACTTTATTTGAGGGGGGGGGGTGAATAAGACTGTCATGACACTGTCATAAACATGACATAACATATCATGAACATGAGTAAGTCTTCATGAATATTTATGACTGTTGTCATAAAGTGTCATTCGGTAAATCATGACACTTTTAATACAAAGTTGACATTATTCAACTTTGTCATAACTTTGTTAATGACAAGTTATAACAACTTGTCATTAACCTAGACAAA
>NW_015117603.1:0-1394 GCF_001443285.1 Poecilia latipinna
ATCAAATAAGTAAAATCAATAATCTAGCCTATCTTTCCCTAATGCTGACACTGTGAACTAAAAAAGGAAAACTTTGAGAGAGGGACGGAGTTTGGCATTTTGAACCCCAGAACTGGCCTGATGATGAAAAAGGTGTTGCAGCAGCAGGAGGCTCCCAGTACAGGAAGAGTACTGAGTCAGAGCGGCAGATCTCGGGCCTCAGGATGACTTCCTCATGCGCATAGCGGTCCTCAGCTTCTTGTCTTGCAGCTCTGTAGCTCCTTTCTCCTCGTCTCACGATCTTTCTGGTCCTTGGAGATGTAGAAGAGCTGGTCTCATGGAAGGAACACACCAGTTCTTCCTCTTTGCCTTTGTTCTTTGCCTTTGTCTTTATCTTCATCTTTGCCTTGGTCTTTATCTTTGGGGTTTCGAACCCAGCTGATGAGAGAAGTGCAATTTGAAGCCACATGTTGCGGGGCTAACGGGTTGGTCCCCATGTGCAGAACAGTCTTCGGCTCTGTGGCTCCGGCTCTTCTTCAGCTGCAGAGTTCTTTGTCCATCTCGATCTTGGCTCGAAGCTGCCTGAAGGATCCATCCAAAGTCTCCTCTTTGCACTCACCTTATATAGGATATACCCACCCTTTTGGTGCATTTGCATTGGCTAGCTTTGTCTCATTGGCTGACTGCTTGGACCGATAATCTCATATCCATCACCATCTTTGAGACCTGATGTCTGTTCTAATGACCCAGGGTTGCTCAACAGTCCTCTTACATCCAACCTTTTCTTAGGAAAGTTGAAGTTCAGCAATAAGGCCTTGGTCACCTCTGCTCTCCTATCAGTTCCTCTTTCCCCCTGACTTTTCACCTACCATCTACCTCCAACACAACATCAGTGACCTTTGATTACAGTTACACATTTTACACCATTTCAAGTTCAATGTCAAAATCACATTTATAACCTTTTAGTTTCTCTGATTTAGCATTCATTTATATTATAATAACCATAAATTATTAGTTACTCTTATTATAATCATGATGTGAGTTATTACAGACATTTCGGAAAAGAAACCAAGAATAATCCATTATTCTAATTATTTGATACCAAAGTCACAGTTACTTCTTTCACCTTTAAGTACTTCCATAAGTATAAGAGTAAGTGTAAATATTCTTATAATCAAACCAACATCAACCACTGGTTAAACCAATATTAATTATTGGTTTAATCATCAGTTATCGTTATTAATTTAAGTATTTTACTCTGGGTTTTATCCAATTACTCAAAATGTCTAGATTTTATTCTTTAAACCTTTAGAGCTCAAAATGAGCAGTCTGAACTATTTTTAACCACTACATGCTGGAAACTTCCTCTTTTTCCAGGAAACCTGCTTTTCCTGTTTCATAACTTTCCTTCTGTC
>NW_015117603.1:6940-10113 GCF_001443285.1 Poecilia latipinna
GTTTACTGTTTTGTTCACCTGAGCATCCAGGAGTTTCTGGCTGCAGTTTACATGTTCCACTGTTTCACCAGCAGGAAAACGGAGGTGGTGAAGAAGTTTCTGGGGGAAAATTATTATAATTATAATTCATATTTGGATGAGCGTAGTGAAACATCTCTGGAGGGATTCATGAACAGAGTCATGTCTAAATCCTTCAGCAGTAAAAATGGCCACCTGGATCTGTTTGTTCGTTTCCTTCATGGTCTCACTCTGGAGTCCAACCAGAGTCTGTTAGGAGGCCTGCTGGGTCAGACAGAGATCAGTCCAGAAACCATCCAGAGAATCATCAACAATCTGAAGAAGATGAACTCTGATGAAATCTCTCCTGACAGAAGCATCAACATCTTCCACTGTCTGGTGGAGATGAACGACCTCTCAGTGTTTCAGGAGATCCAGCAGCTCCTGGAATCAGGGAAGAAGCTCTCAGAGATCCAGTGTTCAGCTCTGGCCTTCATGCTGCAGATGTCAGAGGTTCTGGATGAGTTGGACCTGGAGAAGTACAACACATCAGAATCGGGCCGACTGAGACTGGTTCCAGCTGTGAGGAACTGCAGAAAGGCTCGGTGAGTCCAGACCAGTGATAACAGAGTTACTTTGGAAAAGTAACTTTAATCAGATTACTGATTACTCCTTGAAAAAGTAACTTAGTTAGATTACTGATTACCTGATTTGGAAAGTAACTAAGTTACATTAAAAGTAACTTTTTTAGTTACTTTCAGCAGCTACTAACAACAACGCTCCCCCACCTGTGAAAATTACATTAAGCTTTGCCAAAACTTAATTACAAGTTATTTTATAATAGTAACATCAACAATGTGTCTCCACTTATAAGGTTGAACTGAAGGGCAGATTGTTTAATGGTTACAACAACATAAAAACCTGTATTAATCTTTGTGTGTTCCTCTATTGTCTGTAAACTAAATAGTATTTTAGCCCCCCCTCCCCCCTCCCTGCCCCAGCCTCCAGGTTCTGTGTTACGGCCCTGTGTTTGCTGTCATAGCTCACAGAGCTTCTCCTGCTGCTCCACAGCTCAGATCACCTTCTGCACAGATTAGTGACATTTATCTTAATATTAATGATTATAATGGCGTTTAGTTGCACAACTTTACAGACTCGTTCATTCATGGCTGTTTTCACGTTTATTGCTGTTCATATTAGTCTCGATGTTTGCAGTTTTCTGGAGCTCAACGTGAAGCTCGACGTCATTCACAGCAAATATTAACTTGACATTAACAAAGACACAGCAGGACGGATCATCTGGAAAATGATGGAGAGTCTGACTAAAACTACCTGGATGTCAGATAAATTCTGGGGTTTATTATGTGTTTCTGCTTATTTCCAAACCCAAATGAGAAACTTCACGTTCAGAAACAAACCCAAAAAACCGCAACCAGTGACTCATTAAATTTGCAAACGACTTTAGAAAAAACAAGCCCAGAGTCGCTTATAATAATCAGACTTGGTGACAGAAACTCAATAGTTCCTGATTTTCCATCAACAAAATGTTCATCTTCCTCCATTGTTTACGTTTGTGTCGCTGCTGATACTGTTGCATAGAAACGGCGGTCGCTCCCCAAGACACGTAGAAGTAACTTTAGTCTGATTACTGGATTTAAAAAAGCAACTCGTTACTGAAAAACTGGTCCAGATGTCTTCATTGAATTCATTCACACAGTGAGTACTGTGTGAATGATTTGAGCTACGAAGAAGAAACAGAGCAACAATGCAAACAATGAATGCATTGTTTGCAGTGCATTCATTGTATTGTATTCATTGTATGATATACAGTATTAACTTGTATATCATACTGTGAATACTGTGTGAATGCAGCAATCATTGTGTGAATGCAGCATTCATTGTGTGAATGCAGCATTCATTGTGTGAATGCAGCATTCATTGTGTGAATGCAGCATTCATTGTTTGCATTGTTGCTCTGTTTCTTCTTCGTAGCTCAAATTGCTTCTGGTCATTTTTGGCCTTTACTTCCTTCATTCTTTGGACGATTTCAATCATCTAAACATTCAGCTGCTCCAGGACAGCATTGCTGCAGCTTTTAATGTTTAGAAGTTTTTAACAATATTATACTTTTTATCAGTCTTCATGTATTTAATTCTTTAAAACAGTTTTTTTTTCTGACAGATCCAATCAGAGACACATTTTTAACTTTCACTCATTGGGCCGCTACCCCATAATTCACATCTTTGGATCTTTGTCACTTTTTTATAAAATCTCTTTAAGTTTGATGGAAACTTGTATATCAGCTCTATTGGTTTCATTAGTTCCTTCATCTTCCAATGAAAATCCTGTTTAAAGTCATGTGATGCAGAGCTTCTGGACCAGATTGTTGCTGCAGCAGTCAGAGCTCAGCATGAAGAAACAGGGAGGTTTGCTAACAGGTAGCCAAGATGGCCGCCGCTAAAACCTTCAGTTGTTCTGAGAACATGAAGCCTGAACTATTGGAACCTGTTGCTCAGCTTCTCTATTAAATGGATCTTTGAACAGAACCAGAACCAGGATGTTAGTTATGAAATGATCAAACTCAGTAAATTGATGTGAAGACCAGATGTTCATCAGATGATATCAATGTTATCATATGTGTTTATATAGATGATCTGGTTTAATCAGAACTGACTTTATTTCTTCTCTAATCACAGACTTGGTGGCTGTGAACTCAGAGAGGCTGAATATGAAGTTGTGGCTTCAGCTCTGAAGTCCAACCAACATCTGACTGAACTGGAAATAAGTCAGATCTACATAAAGGGAAACATTACAGACTCTGGACTGAATCATGTGTGTGAGATCCTGCAGAGTTCAGTCAGTAAAGTGAAGAGTCTGAGGTTTGTTTTCTCTATTTATCCTATAAAATCTTTCATTAATATTTATTTATCTTCACATTTATTCTGTTTTCTTTAAAAACAATCTGCTCTAAATGTCAGAATATAATTTATAAAATCTTTTGCTTTGTAAATGAATTATTTTCTTTTCCAGACTTTGAGAAAATTGATCTTTATTTTTCACTTTAAAATGTTTTGGACTGATGAACAAAAATAAGTGAAATGATGATAATTAATGATGGAGATGTTTCAGTTTGTTCTGAAAAGATTCAGATGATCAGATTGATTTATTTCTCTTTT
>NW_015117603.1:15384-15931 GCF_001443285.1 Poecilia latipinna
AGAGGGAAGGTCAAAGGTCAGATTGGAGACTGAAGGCTGATAAAACTCTGATATTAGGATCATTAAATGTCTTAATATCTACAAACAATCAGATATAAAATCTGATAAAATGTCTTTATGTCCAAGACAGACTGAGGCTGAATTCACTAAATAATGATGTTCATCCACATCTCTGACCTTCNGAAGGTCAAAGGTCAGATTGGAGACTAAAGGCTGATAAAACTCTGATATTAGGATCATTAAATGTCTTAATATCTGATAAAATGTCTTTATGTCCAAGACAGACTGAGGCTGAATTCACTAAATAATGATGTTCATCCACATCTCTGACCTTCTGATCATAAAGATCAATAAACCATCATTGATAAAACCACAAACTTTATGAACCTGTAAAGATGAACAGATGTAGAAACATCAGGAATCAGTTTGACATTTAAAATGAATCTGAACTGAAATATTAGAGCTCAGTCCAACAGAAACAGTTACATTTTAATACAGCAGCTTCAATTTAAGTAAATTATCTGAAATAATATGTAAATATTTTCCA
>NW_015117604.1:0-4518 GCF_001443285.1 Poecilia latipinna
TCAAATAAACTTATTTAAATAACGCAGTTTTAAGGGATAATTAAAGTTTATATTCCAAGCAGAGAAACACAAGATCATAAAATATTTTCTCAAAAGAAGGCCTTGCTTTGGAGATGAATAAAACAAATCCAACATTTGGTTTCCCCTGGTAGATGAGAAACTGTTGAAACGTTGAAATAGCAGAGAGTGAGGTGTGATAAAAATCAACAGATATTGGCACAACCATGTTGAGGTAAAATGTCTGCAGCTTAGCAACAAGTGAGCTAGCCTAAATAAAAGAGTCTGGGAGTAAAGAGAAAAAACATCGGTTTGGAATCTATTGTTCAAATGTGCCATGACGTCCAGCAGGTCAATGATTTTGGCCCTTATTCCAGCGCAACACAAAGGTCATGACCCTGCAGGTAGGGGC
Source organism: Poecilia latipinna (assembly GCF_001443285.1). Classification (NCBI taxonomy): domain Eukaryota; kingdom Metazoa; phylum Chordata; class Actinopteri; order Cyprinodontiformes; family Poeciliidae; genus Poecilia; species Poecilia latipinna. Next base: position 410 of record NW_015117604.1, read on the forward strand.
GGTTCTGCTGGTGAAAACCCACACAGACATTTATGAAACTGTTTCTGTCTATATACATGCAAATGATTTTATCCATCAAATTAATTCAGTAATTCAAAAAAAAAAAAGTTTCCCATCCCAAGTCAAACTGATGAAGACTTATCTGCTTGTCTGCATGAATGGAATTCAGCAGCTTGTTCAGGAAGCCAGCAAAGCTTAATTAAAACCCTCTTTGGATAATCAGTGCTGAGAGTTAAGACGCGCCTCAATTATGCTGATGGACAATTTCATCTAGAAGGGTGTGTTGAGACCATCCTTTCTGAAAATATTTGCTATGAGGTGGAACTCTGTTACATTTGTGCTTGGTTGATTTTTTTTTCCCCTGTGTTGAAACAATGCTTAATTCACCTTGTTACATGATGAGGCTGTTTATTTCCTTTTAAATGGTCCTGTGTTTGTAAGGAAAATGCATTTGTGGTTTGAGTGGCAGAGTTGATGATGTAGGTTGTGCCCATAGAAAACTAGCCAAGTCCTCTCTGCCAGAGCTAAACAGATTATTCTCCTATGAAATCTTGTCAGTGTGAAGTTTATTGTTGAAGTTTTAAGAAATGAGATATATTTGGAAGTTTAATTTTTTGCTTTAAAAGTCTGGCCAGGCTTTTGAAGTGAAACGGGCTTGTAACAATGCCAAGAAGCATTGATACGAGAAAGAAACAATCCATCAAACACATCTTCTTTACTCTTTGTGCTAATTTTAGATTTGGGAACAGAATGCTGGACAGAAATTTGTATTCTCCTGGAGAATAAGGAAGGCTGGTTTCTGCTCCTGCTCTTCATCTCATCTGTTGTTTTCATCCTCCTGGTGTTAGACGGGCACAATTAGGCTGTCCAGCTGTGGTCAGCAGCCGCTTCCCCCCACTGCCTTCCTCCTGCTGTCCATGTCTGCAGAGACCTGAAACTTTGACTATAAAGCAATTACTGAATGTTGTTAGAAAACCAGCTAGCCGTGTATAAGCTTCAGGTTTGAAATATCAGCCAACTATTTGAAATTATTGCCGCCAAGTAAAAAAAAAAATTGGAGCTGAAAAAAAGATTAGGACAATTAATCAGGAGAGGATTCCTAGTTTTGCCTGTCAGACAAGGCAAAGCTTATTAACAATTTTTGAGAAGATTAAAACTTTTCAGTTTTAATTTACAGAACTATTGAGCTGTGCATGCCTTTCAGGTAAGAAGATTTACTTCTCTCTTCATGAGTCAAGATAGTTTTAGCAGATAGTTGTTTTAGCAGCTAGGGAAATTTATTATTTTGCAAATGTTCAGAATATAAATAAAAATTTTAGTAGAAACAACACAGCACAGGAAAAATAAAGAAGAATTTGGCAATCTGTATTCAGTATAGGATAATTCAGTGCAGGTCGGCTGGTCCAGATATTCAAGGGCTTTTCAATTAATACTTATTGTGCTACAATGGTCTAGACAAGAGGGAAAAAAGGCAGAGATTAAAATCTAAAGTTCCTGTTTTGACAGAAATTTTCTTAGTTTGAAAGAGAAAAGAAGGTCCAAGGTTAAGACTTTCATTTTCACTTTCACTTCCATGACTCTATCTGTAATGCAGCTTCAGATTTTCTATCCATCACACAAAAAAAATAAAATTGGTAAAGCACTCTCCTATTTGACAATATATGCTGAAGAACGATACAATTGAATAAGAAAACGGATGACTGGGCCAGGAGGTTGATGACGAATACTGTAAAATACATCTAGCAGATTTAGTGTTGTGGTTTTAGAATGAAATAAAATGTCCAAATTCTCCTTGATTAAAAATGTAATTTCAATAAAGCACTTGTTAGGAAATAAAACAAGCACTTAAAGGGTTGGGTTAGGGTTAGGTTTCATTTTGGTGAATATGACAGGTCAGATGTCCTCACAGCTGACTGAGGAGGGATACCTCAACAACTTATTTTTAGATTCTGTGTTTACTGAAACTATAAAAAGTTATTTATTTCCTTCCCATGAAATGGGTCAACACAACTTGACAAATGAACTGGAGTATGGGAAGTTCTAGTTTGCCAGCATAAGAGGGAGTAGAATTGTAACTCTGTGAAGTCATATAGCTGGTTTTTACCCCAGGGGAGACCTGGGAGAGATCTGCCTGTGAAGCGCGCAGCGGAGAGGAGCGCAGCAGACCCGGACACTGTGTATATTAGGGGTCACTCTAATATACATTGTCTGCACGTATTTGATGCAGACAATGTGGATGCAAAAAGTAAATGTCCTCCAGACCAGTCCGCACAAAGGTAAATTTTTACCACCTACATGTCCTAGGTGTAGGTGGCACAGTAGACTGCTGGAATTTGTCACAAGAAATGTTGGAAATCTGAACGCTTGACCTTTGACCCGTTGAAATGAGTTCACCTAATTCAGGTGCCATGATGGACATTGGAAGTGAGAGACAGGAGCATTGAACGGATCGACTGCCGTGGTTTCCCCAAGTTGTTTTGTCCTATACAGTCACGGCTTCCACTTGTTCAGGTCTGTGGACGCAGCACAGAGGGGCTCATAGAAAGTTGGAAATAGTTAGCTAAGAAATCAACTCATATCTTCCCCGTCCTGTTTGTTGATTTGATCAAATCACAACTTTTCCTGAATTCACGCAGCATGATTTAAACCACAGTGTCATAAACGGTGTTTCCCCTTATGCCGGAGCAAACTTAAAAGCTTACAAAAGTCAGGATGCTCATTATCAGTAGGGTACATGACAGTGGATCATTTTCACCATTAAACTAAATTCAGAGGTTCTGTAATTTTCTGTATTGTTGTGAATTCCACTTTCACATCCTCTCTGATGTTTTCCACACTTAAGAAACCCAGAGACTCCAGTCAGTAGTGAGGTGTGTGTGGTAGGAGTGATAGATGGGTTGTAGGTGGGATTACATCAGTGATCAGCTCTGAAGCCCTTACTGTGTTGAGAGGTAATGGGCAGGTTTGTGGAAAAAGTCAGACAAGAGTCCCCATGCAGAATTATGTTCACATTTTACATCATGAGTGGTAGTGAGAGTGGGGAGCAGGTGGACCAGTGGATGAGGAATGCTAAGTGGAGGTAAGCTCCATCACTTTGAATTCCTCATCAGAGGAATACCAGGCAGCAAGAGCTGCTGAGGGTGGATGAGTTTAAGGGCACAAGAAAGCTAATTAGGGTCAGCCAGAGAAAATTAAAATGATTCTTCTTTCAAAAAGTAAGCATTGAATTTCAAACATACTGCATCTTTAATATTTTTTCTGAATATCTCTCAGAGATATGGTTGCGTTATACTCAACTGGCACCATCTGAGCAAATGTCTGGTTGCTTTTCTCACTCAGTCTTCCATCCTGCTCTGAGATGCATCCAGCACACACTCCTCTCTTTCTTTTTTCAGTCTTCCTGCAGCCTCCTCACTCATGCAGACACATGGAGCTTCTTCTCTCCTGTCTAATAATAGTCACTAAGTGGGGGTGGTGGGATCTAGGATGTACCTGGAGTATTGCCAGTGATGCGTATGTGTTCTTTTTTGTTTTTGGGTTGTTGTTTTTTTTTTTCCCCACCAAAGCATTTTTAGTTTCCAGTTAAACAGGCTTCAGATTTTTGTTGAAAAATATAAATGGGTTAACTTTATATATGATAACATTATGGAAAGGAGCGTGAAAGATATCTAATAAATGCGGGCGTGTGTTCTGGAGAAAGGATGTTCTAGAGGAGTTCTCTATGCTGTGGTCTTTTTGCATGTTGAACAGTGTCTGTCTTCTGTGCCTCGCTGTCTTTTCCCACCTCAGAGATAATTGGGCAGCAGCATACAGAAGAAGTGAGAAAAATGAGGTGGTGCAGAAGAACAAGATTACAGTGAAGTTACATCACTGTTAGCAAACAGAACTGTATTCTATTTGGCTTAAATTACCCAACTTTTCAGTGACATCTGCTGTCTGTAACAGAGAAAACGTTCAGTCCGGAATGTTTCTGAGGTGTACTGAGGAAACATAGTAGGGCTGCAGTGTAAACGCCTGGAAGTGCCAAAAAACACACGCATGCATGCACGCACGCACACACACACACACACACACGCACACACCACACGCACACACACACACACACACAC
>NW_015117604.1:8290-9531 GCF_001443285.1 Poecilia latipinna
ACACACACACACACACACACACACACACTTTACATAGACTCGTTCCAATTGCATGTTACTGATTCTATTTGTGTTGAGGCCACAATTGGAAAAGTTTGTGAAGATTTTTATGTTATGCTTAATATACACAGTATATGTGAGCACAGATAGATAGAAGATGCAAACAAAAATAAATGGCTCCCAGGAAAAAAAAAATGCAAAATGCAATCTGATGAGGGAATAAATATGTTAATATTGTGTTTCCTTTAGAGAGAGAAGAAGCCTGCTCTAGCAGAGCAGGAGAATAATTGGTGTTTTGACTGTTAGAGAGCCAGGAGTGTGGAACCAGTGGTCAGCTGACTGAAAGCAGAGCAGAGCAGAGCATGGTGTTGGAAATCACATGCTGGGGCGATGAGGGAAGCTGGACAGGGATAATGCGCTCCCTAAGTGAGTGTTACACTGAGCGTGTCAGCTCCTGGAGCAAATCGATTGAGTTCATACATATACCTCTTTCAGAAAACCAAAGCAATGAAGAAGATTGGTTAGTTGTGGAAAAATAGGAGTTTCACCATTTCAGAATTGATGTTTAGCACGAGGAAGCACAACTCTTCGTCGCCAAGCCTGCAGATGCTCCCATTAACCTCTCCTGGTTCTTTTATGAACTTGTTTCTCATAGGAAATGATTCTTTTATCAGGCCCTGCTACAGTGGAGGCCTTGAAGAAAGTCCCTTATCAGACATCTGTTCTGAACTCGTGCTGCAGCACCACAGCTCACTGCTTCTGGCTCTTAGACACACTACTGACCTTACACTTTTCTTATTTCTCCTCACTTTCTCTTTAGCTATAAAGAGAAAGAGAAAATTTCCTTTCTCATGAGGTCAAACTGCTTCTAAGGTTTAAATCAATCTGTATGCCTTTCTTTAAAGAACTACACTCTCCAGAGCTACCATGGGCTTCCAGGTGTCTTATTTTCCAGATGGACGTCCAGCAGATGCTCCATCCCATGTGTGCACATCTACATGTATTAGCTCTAAGTTTCAAATGACAGTCGGCTCATCACACAGGTTCTGTAGGAAATGAATGTGGAGGGGCATTTCTAAATTAATGTTGAAAACAAAAATGGCTTCCTTTAAACCATTCTGAAAATAAAAATCTGGAAACCTTAGAATCTTCAGACATATTTGATCTTTCAACCAAAAAAAAGAGACTCAACCAAAAAAAAAAGTTTCAACCAAAAAAAAAGAGACTCAACCAAAAAAAAG
>NW_015117604.1:14313-15930 GCF_001443285.1 Poecilia latipinna
ATACACATTTTTTAGATATATGTATAAATAAATAATTTGTCTGAACATAACTCATAACTCTTTGGTTTTTAAGGCTTTTTTTAAGTATCAGTATTGATATCTGTCCTGTATTTATTTTATATTTTCAGTATCACCCACCTACTGCAGAGGGAGGAGTCTGGTAATCCCTGGTGTTTCACTTTCATAAGTTTTTCTAAGGAAATGTGCTTGGATCCATGTGTGCTCACACTCTCATATGTCTGATTTTTTTTTTGGTACAGACACAGTTTTCTTGATTTCAGGCTGTTGTAGCAAATCCACCTAAGTCTTTGTGCTTGAGGTCCCATGAGAGCACAACTGTCTATTAAAATACAGCCTTTTCTTCTCTTGTTGAAGTCAGTCATGAAAAAGGTGGGCTGAAATCACCGGCTAGTGAACACTCACACCATGTTTTCCTCCACGCATCCCAGTGAGCTCGTGATAATGTGGGAGTTTTTAGTCTTTCAGGGAAATATTGTTGAGCCTTATTTTGAAACATGTAACTTCCAACACGATTCCTTTCATGTTAAACTTGGGCAACGATGGTTAAAATCATCATTTCTCTTCTGTTAAAGAAAATCCCACTTTGCTATTTTTAATGAATACTCAGTAATATTTTATACTATAATTTAAATTTGCCCTTGCTGTTCAGCTTTTTATTAGTCTTCGTGTAAAGCAGGATGCTCTTTGAGTTGTCTATCAATATGCCTAAAATTCTCTACTTAGCAACAGTAAGGTGATTTCTATTCTATTCTATTCTATTCTATTCTATTCTATTCTATTCTATGAAGTGGAACCTGTTTACACCATTTGTCTATAACAACATTATGATGTACGATGGGGTCAATTTGGACAGTTTTTTGACATCTTTCCATCAGAACCATGTTAACTGGATCAGAGCTGCGATTCCATTACAGATTTGTGCAAATCTTTGTCAATATTCTGCTAACGTACAAACCCCCACAATTACTAAATATCCGTGTTTCCATTAAATAACAAATGCAGTTAAAATCACACGCAATTAAGTGTGTTAAAGCGATAAGTCATTAAAAAACAATGCTACACCATCATCCTCCAACTGTTTCCTGTCGTCTTCTTTGTGTTTTCCAACAGAAGTAACATCTGGTTGATCACATGACTGGTGTGCAAAGCAGTTTTGCAAAGTACAGTAATTTCCCCCCAAAAAACAACAACAACAAAAACGACCTCATCCTAGCACAAAAACTTTTAATCAAAAAATGTGAGTATTTCCAAAATTGGCATTTCCATTAAACAAATTTATCTTCGTAATTCTAATTTGCATTGAAAATGGTCAATGGAAACGCTGGTTACTAGTTCAACACTGTTTTCTTAGTGTACACATTTTTTCCAGCTTCTAACATGTCAACTTTGAGGACAAAATGTTCATTTCATTTCAAATTCAGTTCTGTTTAGTTACTCTGTCAGTGGTCATAATATTGTGCCTAATTAGTGAATGTTCTCAGGACAGAAAAAAGTTACAAAGGTGCAATAGGAAAGCATCTGGCTGTGTCTGTGTGTGTGTGTGTGCGTTTGTTTGTAATACCTTGTGGGGACGATTTTCCAGACATATACTACGCT
>NW_015117605.1:0-1367 GCF_001443285.1 Poecilia latipinna
GCATGTTAGAGTGTCTGTGATGCTGTGGGCCTTTTTGTCCTTTTAAAAACCTAACAGAAAATTAAATCAAACATCAAAACACAGAGATATTATTCTGAAGAGCAGCTCCAGCCTCAATGCAGGAAAATCACCTGGTTAACCCAGTTAAACAAGTAATCATATATTGAGTTTAGTCATTAAATCTAAAACTGAGACGGTTTTGGTCATGTGACGCTGTTAAAAAAAACCCAACTAGAGCAGAACGACGAACAGAGTTAAAACCAGCATTAAAGCAGAGTTTATATCAGAGGTTCATCAGATAAACATTATTTATCATTTATTCTTCATATCTGAGGTAAAACTCACCAGCAGAACCAAACTGGACGGAGATCAGGAAGAGCAGAACCAAGAGCCAAGACACAGCAGGTCCAGTCGCCATTCTTTGTCTTCCAGTTCCACCAGTTTGAGTTAAATATAGTTTTATTCTAGGATAAAATCATTTAACCTTCAAAAATAAACCCTGTTAGATCATGTTGGCCACTAAAGATGTAAGAAAATTCAGCTTAGAGGAAACGAAGCGTCGACGTGACTTCGACTGAACGGTTGGTGGAAGAAGGAGGAGCTTAGAGGAGGAGCGGAAAGAGAAACTATTCTTCTAAAATGGCTGATCTGATCTGATCTGATCTGATCTGCGCATGTTCAGGTAAATCAGCCACAACTTGGCTTCACAGCTACAGGAACAATAATAACCTCAGATCTTTGATCTGTAGTCAGCTTCATCGTTCTCTACTGAACTTTGTTCTCTAGTAAAAGATAAAAGTTTTATTATTATTATTACCTTCTCAGTAACATAAAGTCAGGAGTTCAGTCACACAGAGAGAGAAAGTTTCTATTTAATGATTTATTTCAGGACTGAAAGCTGTTCAGCTGTTTGAACAGGAAACACAAAGTGGTTTGTTCTCAGTCATAAACAAAGTGACCCAGAAACAAAGAGCAGCAGCTGAACATCCTGGTTCATCCTGTCAGTCATGGCTGATGGAGCTTCATGTTCAGGTGGAGTTTTAACCCTTTGTGGCCATAATGGTGTCTACTATTAAATTTTAAAGTATTAATCCAACAATGCCACCTGAGATCTTGGCCCCAGGATTATTCAACCTCTAATATCTACAAAAAGGCCACGCCAGGTCAGGACAACAAAGAGAGGCGGATCATAATGTTTTAAAAAAGAATTTATTTTTTCCCAAAGTTTAAAATAGGCCTACAACAATAATATGTGTTAAAGAAGACGGTTTACAAACTTCACAAAATACATACTGCACATCAGCTCTTCAGCGGCAAGTTATTTTCAAACCCAATTGATAACTAAACAAAAAAAAAAAAAAACAAAA
>NW_015117605.1:12613-15915 GCF_001443285.1 Poecilia latipinna
AAAAAAAAAAAAAAAAAAAAAAAAACTGCAACCCAACCAAAGAAAACATGCAAAGCAAACGAAAAGCAAGACGAGCAAAGCACTGAACAAACTAAACCAAATCATGCAAGCAATTGACAAATTAAACCTACATGCAAACAAAGAAAAAAAAAGTACAAATTGTAAATAAACGTACTGAAAAATAAGGGGACTCACCATGAACGGTTGAACCCTGGCCAAAAATAAATTAATTAATTGGGTAAATGACACCTGCGACAGACTGGCGACCTGTCCAGGATGTACCCCACCTCTCGCCCGGAACGTTAGCTGGAGATAGGCACCAGCACCCCTCCCGACCCCACTGAGGGACAAGGGTGTTCAGAAAATGGATGGATGGATGGTAAATGACACCCAGCTGAAAAGGCATGAAGCAAAAGTAAAGACAAAACAACGGCGTTGGCGTGGCCGTGCTCCCCACGGACAATTAGGCCAGGTGCGCGCACCAGTAAGCGGCAGGAGGAGGGAGGGGGAAAACCACACAACAGTCCACCGCCAAGTCCCGAACACCTCAGGATCTAAAAAATAAAATTTAAGTTGAACTATGGCACCGAGCTCAGCAAGCTGACAATGAACCCACCTACCTCGGTTAAGAGCTCCATGCCCACGACGCGTGCCTGATCACACGCACTCCCAGAGAGCAAAACGGGAGCACCAGCACAACCTCAATCCTGAACCCAAAGGAAGCACAATCACCACAAACTAATCTAAAATCCAACAGAAGGAAAATCACAAAACTAACCTGAAGACCATTACTTGATGCTTGAGGAAAGACGGGATCACACAAGCTCACAACGCCATCTCCACAGCTCAAAACAATAGTATATGAGTGCGCACCCCACACACCTGGCTTTAAAGGGTACGTTGGTGCCGCCCACCACTCACCTTAAAGGTGAATCCGCACCAACATACCACACTAAGATACGTTTCCCCTTCCCTCCCTAACGTCTCCGAAGACCCAAACAACAAACCAGCTTTATAGGTTCCAGAGGAAACTTGGTCTCACTTTGCGCCAGAGGCATAAAATGAATTGTTGATGAAGGGACATGCTAATCTTTGCTAAAATAGTTTTCTATTCAGTAAGTAAGCTATAATAAAATGTAAGATGCAACAAATGCCTGCTACCTAAGGAAACTGAGGCTACAATTCACTAGGACTAGCTAAAACTGGACTATAACCAGCTGGAAAAATGTTGCGAGGTCCAAATAGTTTTAGCCGCAAGTCTCCATCCCACCTTTTGACGGGTCAGGCAGGTCGTCGCCGTGGGGGTGGAATAGAAAATGTTTTCTTTGGTAGAATTAAACCAATCAAAAACAACCAATAAGGATGGTTTTAGTGTTGTCAATCATGACCGTGTACATGCAGGAAAACTGTTTATACTTCATCATCAGTGGCTATGCTAACTAACCCGAGCATTCACAACAGCCTTTGGTGTTGGGAAGTAGCAGTAGAGTAGCAGAGAAGCGCCTACATGGGGATGATTGACAGCGTTAAGACCCTCTTCCTGGCTCTGTGCGGTGTATTTCTGTAGGTGCAACGCAGCTGTTGTAAGAAAACTAAACAATGAGAGACATAGACAGAGTAATCGGAAAATACAACTACCTTGAGACACGTTCAGGATTAGAGTCGACAAACAGAATAATGTGGTTCTCTTCAGATGATCCTCATAAAAGACCCTCCTACTCAGTTTTTCCATCTCTGCTATGGTTCCATATTCTTGTTATGGTTGGTGCTTTGCACAGCCCTACGCAAATTAGGAACAGGGGTGTGTAAAATAATATTTTTTTCTCCTTGCTGAACAGGCGTCGAAGGGTGAGCGCAGCTGTCAATTATAAGATATCCTTTATTGCCCCCCAGGTGAAATCCGTTGGGGGCGGTGGTAAATGGACTGCAAAACATACAGACACAAAAAATGTCACAGTGGAGGCAGATTGCAACAAAATGAGTCAGGCATACTAAAACATGACCTCTGAAATGACAAAAGAAGAGCTTGTGTAACATGCCAGGCTATCTAAGGTCAAATCAGGGATTTCTGGTTAAGCAAGACATATTTCAACATCCTGCTGGAAAGAATTCCTAGCTATTGTTACCTGCTAGATCAGAGGTTTGTAACCTACCAGCTCTAGAGCTGGTTAGCAATTTATGTCTGTAGTCAAATGCTGGTCATCAAGAAGACAAGTCCTGGTGTGCTTCTCAGCCATGTTTTCTTCATTTCCGCTGTTGTTCTCTGGAGTCCGAAGCCTTCAGAAACCTCTGTAGCTTTTTCCAAACTGATAGATATCATTGATTTTTTTCAAAAATGAGTCGACATTCTAAAACAGCATTTTTTTTTCTTGTATTTACTCAAACTAACTTTGTTCAGTGTTAAAATTTGATGATCTGAGGCTTCTAAATGTGCCACAAAAAAAAAGTAGAAACTGTATGGTGAACAGAATTCTTGGTCTAGAGTAATGAAAGCTATTTTCGATGTACATGTTAAAGCAAGATTAAACCTTTAGTGGTTTAAAATGAATCTACCAGAGGAAATGTTTGTGTTTGTCTGCACTGCTCCCTGGTGGTGCTTTGTAAAAACTACAAGCTGAAACATCCTCTACGTCAGGGGTGTCAAACTCATTTCACATCGCGGGCCACATATGACCCCTAGGTAGACGTCGTGGGCCGGACCATTAAAGTTATAGCATACTTAGCTATAAATAACCAAAATATCATGTCTTCCCTTTGTTTTGGTGTAAAGAAGCACAAGGACATTGTGAAATTTGAAATTTAACTCAAAATGTATTGAACAACACTTTTACAAAACATTTCACAAAATTGCACAAACTTTAAGTAACTGGTGTTGAAAATTATAGTAATGAACTTTATGATTACAAGAGACTTATAAAGAAAGGCTAACATTACATTGCACATTTTTCACACACATTCATCACCACAGTAAGTATTCATTTTCACAGAGCTCTATTCTTTTAATGGAAACAGTATCTGCAAATTCAAAATGCAAGGCAGCATTTTCAAGACGTTAGTCTAGTCTGGACTTGTTTTTGTTGCTGAAACTTGGCATCTTTTGGCCTGCACAAGTGCATCAACATCAGGTGTCATGTCCTGACTAGCTGTCACTTTCAGAATGTCATTTAAGTGCTTGTGTGTGAGCCTTGAACGCATTTTTGTTTTATTGATACTCATTACTGAGAAAATTTGTTCACAAAGGTAGGTTGTCCCAAACATGCACAAAATTTTAGCAGCCAGGGCTGTTAATTTGGGGTACCCTG
>NW_015117606.1:0-2762 GCF_001443285.1 Poecilia latipinna
TTGATGTCTGAGCAGCTCTGGTTGATGTCTGAGCAGCTGTGGTTGTTGTTGGAGCAGCTGTGGTTGTTGTTGGAGCAGCTGTGGTTGTTGTTGGAGATCCTGTGGTTGTTGTTGGAGTAGCTGTGGTTGATGTCTGAGCAGCTGTGGTTGTAGTTGAAGCAGCTGTCGTTGTTGTCGGAACTGCTGTTGTTGATGTCTGAGCAGCTGTTGTTGATGTCTGAGCAGATGTGGTTGTAGTTGAAGCTGCTGTGGTTGTTGATGAAGCAGCTGTCGTTGTTGATGGAGCCTCGGTGGTTGTGGTCGCTGCAGCTGTAGTTGTAGTTGGAGCAGCTGTTGTTGTTGATGGAGCCTCTGTGGTTGTGGTCGCTGCAGCTGTGGTTGTCGGAGAACCTGTGGTTGTTGTCGGAGCCGCTGTGGTTGATTTCTGAGCAGCTGTGGTTGATGACTGAGCAGCTGTGGTTGTTGTCGGAGCCGCTGTGGTTGTTGTTGGAGCAGCTGTGGTTGATGTCTGAGCAGCTGTGGTTGTTGTTGGAGATCCTGTGGTTGTTGTTGGAGCAGCTGTTGTTGATGGAGCCTCTGTGGTTGTGGTCGCTGCAGCTGTGGTTGTCGGAGAACCTGTGGTTGTTGTTGGAGCAGCTGTGGTTGATGTCTGAGCAGCTGTGGTTGTAGTTGAAGCAGCTGTGGTTGTTGTTGGAGATCCTGTGGTTGTTGTTGGAGCAGCTGTTGTTGATGGAGCCTCTGTAGTTGTGGTCNTGTGGTTGTAGTCAGAGCCGCTGTGGTTGTAGTTGAAGCAACTGTTGTTGTTGTTGGTGCCGCTGTGGTTGTTGTCGGCGTCACTGTATTTGTTGTCGGAGAAGCTGTGGTTGTAGTCAGAGCCGCTGTGGTTGTAGTTGAAGCAACTGTTGTTGATGGTGCCGCTTTGGTTGTTGTTGGAGTCACTGTGGTTGTCGGAGTCGCTGTGGTTGTAGTTGGAGAAGTTGTGGTTGTAGTTGGAGCAACTGTGGTTGTTGTTGGTGCCGCTGTGGTTGTTGTCCGAGCCGCTGTTGTTGTCGGAACTGCTGTGGTTGATGTTTGAGCAGCTGTGGTTTTAGTTGAAGCAGCTGTGATTGTTGTTGAAGCAGCTGTGGTTGTAGTTGTAGCAGCTGTTGTTGTTGATGGAGCCTCTGTGGTTGTGGTCGCTGCAGCTGTGGTTGTCGGAGAACCTGTGGTTGTTGTCGGAGCCGTTGTGGTTGATTTCTGAGCAGCTGAGGTTGATGACTGAGCAGCTGTGGTTGATGTCTGAGCAGCTGTGGTTGTTGTTGGAGCAGCTGTGGTTGTAGTTGAAGCAGCTGTGGTTGTAGTTGAAGCAGCTGTGGTTGTTGTTGGAGAAGCTGTGGTTGTAGTTGGAGCAGCTGTGGTTGTTGTTGGAGCAGGTGTGGTTGTAGTTGGAGCTGCAGTGGTGGTAGTTGGATCCGCTGTGGTTGTTGTTGGAGCAGCTGTGGTTGTGGTTGGAGCTGCAGTGGTGGTAGTTGGAGCAGCTGTGGTTGTTGTTGGAGCAGGTGTGGTTGTAGTTGGAGCTGCAGTGGTGGTAGTTGGAGCTGCAGTTGTGGTAGTTGGAGCCGCTGTGGTTGTGGTTGGATCAGCTGTGGTTGTTGTTGGAGCTGCAGTGGTGGTAGTTGGAGCTGCACTGGTGGTAGTTGGAGCCGNTGTGGTTGTTGTCGGAGCAGCTGTGGTTGTAGTTGAAGCAACTGTTGTTGTTGTTGGTGCCGCTGTGGTTGTTGTCGGAGTCACTGTGGCTGTTGTCGGAGTCACTGTGCTTGTTGTCGGAGTCGCTGTGGTTGTAGTTGGAGAAGCTGTGGTTGTTGTGCGTGCCGCTGTGGTTGTTGTCGGGGCCACTGTGGTTGTGGTTGCTGCAGCTGTGGTTGATGTCTGAGCAGCTGTGGTTGTTTTTGGAGCAGCTGTGGTTGTAGTTGGAGCAGCTGTTGTTGATGCATCCTCTGTGGTTGTGGTCGCTGCAGCTTTGGTTGTTGATGTAGCAGCTGTGGTTGTAGTTGGAACAGCTGTGGTTGTAGTTGAAGCAACTGTTGTTGTTGGTGCCGCTGTGGTTGTTGTCGGAGTCACTGTATTTGTTGTCGGAGAAGCTGTGGTTGTAGTCAGAGCCGCTGTGGTTGTAGTTGAAGCAACTGTTGTTGTTAGTGCCGCTTTGGTTGTTGTCGGAGTCACTGTGGTTGTTGTCGGAGTCGCTGTGGTTGTTGTGCGTGCCGCTGTGGTTGTTGTCGGAGCCGCTGTGGTCGTTGTCGGAACTGCTGTGGTTGATGTCTGAGCAGATGTGGTTGTAGTTGGAGCAGCTGTTGTTGTTAGAGAAGCTGTGGTTGTAGTTGGAGCAGCTGTTGTTGTTTTCAGAGCAGCTGTTGTTGTTTTCAGAGCAGCTGTTGTTGATGTCTGAGCAGCTGTGGTTGATGTCTGACCAGCTGTGGTTGATGTTGGAGCAGCTGTGGTTGTTGTTGGAGCCGCTGTGGTTGTTGTTGGAGATCCTGTGGTTGTTGTTGGAGTAGCTGTGGTTGTTGTTGGAGAAGCTGTGGTTGTAGTTTGAGCAGCTGTCGTTGTTTTTGGAGCCTCTTTGGTTGTGGTCGCTGCAGCATTGGTTGATGTCTGAGCAGCTGTGGTTGATGTCTGAGCAGTTGTGGTTGATGTCTGAGCAGATGTGGTTGTAGTTGGAGCAGCTGTGGTTGTTGTTGGAGAAGCTGTGGTTGTAGTTGAAGCAGCTGTGGTTGTTGTTGGAG
>NW_015117606.1:8679-9699 GCF_001443285.1 Poecilia latipinna
AGCTGTGGTTGTAGTTGAAGCAGCTGTGGTTGTTGTTGGAGATCCTGTGGTTGTTGTTGGAGTAGCTGTGGTTGTTGTTGGAGAAGCTGTGGTTGTAGTTTGAGCAGCTGTCGTTGTTGTTGAAGCAGCTGTGGTTGTGGTCGCTGCAGCTGTGGTTGTAGTTGGTTCAGTTGTTGTTGTCGGAGCAGCTGTGGTTGATGTCTGAGCAGCTGTGGTTGTTTTTGGAGCAGCTGTGGTTGTAGTTGGAGCAGCTGTTGTTGATGCATCCTCTGTGGTTGTGGTCGCTGCAGCTTTGGTTGTTGATTTAGCAGCTGTGGTTGTAGTTGGAGCAGCTGTGGTTGTAGTTGAAGCAGCTGTGGTTGTAGTTGAAGCAGCTGTGGTTGTTGTTGGAGAAGCTGTGGTTGTAGTTGAAGCAGCTGTGGTTGTTGTTGGAGCAGCTGTGGTTGTAGTTGAAGCAGCTGTGGTTGTTGTTGGAGAAGCTGTGGTTGTAGTTGGAGCAGCTGTTGTTGTTTTCAGAGCAGCTGTTGTTGATGTCTGAGCAGCTGTGGTTGATGTCTGAGCAGCTGTGGTTGATGTCTGAGCAGATGTGGTTGTAGTTGGAGAAGCTGTGGTTGTAGTTGGAGCAGCTGTTGTTGTTGTTGGAGCCTCTGTGGTTGTGGTCGCTGCAGCATTGGTTGTTGATTGAACAGCTGTGGTTGTAGTTGAAGCAGCTGTGGATGTTGGAGAAGCTGTGGTTGTAGTTGGGGCAGCTGTCGTTGTTGTTGGAGCCTCTTTGGTTGTGGTCGCTGCAGCATTGGTTGATGTCTGAGCAGCTGTGGTTGATGTCTGAGCAGTTGTGGTTGTAGTTGGAGAAGCTGTGGTTGTAGTTGGAGCAGCTGTTGTTGTTGTTGGAGCCTCTGTGGTTGTGGTCGCTGCAGCATTGGTTGTTGATTGAACAGCTGTGGTTGTAGTTGAAGCAGCTGTGGTTGTTGTTGGAGAAGCTGTGGTTGTAGTTGAAGCAGCTGTGGTTGTTGTTGGAGA
>NW_015117606.1:15696-16645 GCF_001443285.1 Poecilia latipinna
TGTAGTTGGAGCAGCTGTTGTTGTTGATGGAGACTCTGATGTTGTGGTCGCTGCAGCTGAGGTTGTCGGAGAACCTGTGGTTGTTGTTGGAGAAGCTGTGGTTGTAGTTGGAGCAGCTGTTGTTGTTTTCAGAGCAGCTGTTGTTGTTTTCAGAGCAGCTGTTGTTGATGTCTGAGCAGCTGTGGTTGATGTCTGAGCAGATGTGGTTGTAGTTGAGGCAGCTGTCGTTGTTGTCGGAACTGCTGTGGGTGATGTCTGAGCAGATGTGGTTGTAGTTGAAGCTGCTGTGGTTGTTGATGAAGCAGCTGTCGTTGTAGTTGGAGCAGCTGTTCTTGTTAGAGAAGCTGTGGTTGTAGTTGGAGCAGCTGTTGTTGTAGTTGTAGCAGCTGTTGTTGTTGATGGATCCTTTGTGGTTGTGGTCGCTGCAGCTTTGGTTGTTGATTTAGCAGATGTGGTTGTAGTTGAAGCAACTGTTGTTGTTGGTGCCGCTGTGGTTGTTGTCGGAGTCACTGTGGTTGTTGTCAGAGTCGCTGTGGTTGTTGTCGGAGTCGCTGTGTTTGTAGTTGGAGACGTTGTGGTTGTAGTTGGAGCCGCTGTTGTTGTGGTGGCTGCAGCTGTGGTTGTGGATGTAGTTGGAGCAAATGTGGTTGTTGTTGGAGAAGCTGTGGTTTTAGACGGAGCAGCTTTTGTTGTTGTCGGAGAAGCTGTGCTTGTAGGTGAAGCAGCTGTGGTTGTAGTTGTAGCAGCTGTTGTTGTTGATGGAGCCTCTGTGGTTGTTGATGGAGCCGCTGTGGTTGTGGTTGCTGCAGCTTTGGTTGTAGTTGGAGCAGCTGTGGTTGTTGTTGGAAAATCTGTGGTTGTAGTTTGAGCAGGTGTGGTTGATGTCTGAGCAGCTGTTGTTGATGTCTGAGCAGCTGTAGTTGATGTTTGACCAGTTGTGGTTGATGTC
>NW_015117607.1:0-1189 GCF_001443285.1 Poecilia latipinna
TTCATTGTTAACTTTAGGTAGCTGTGAATCCACCCATGTTAATCTGAACCTATTTTGTTAAAGATTCAACAGATTTGTTGCATTCTTAAATATTTAATCTGTCCTATGTGTGCAGTGAAATGAACATTAAAGTTAATTCAGGAAACACTTTTGTCATCTTCTTTCTACAGTACAAATTGAATGATACCTCTATTAAAATCATATATTTGTGACATCAAACTTTGTTTCTGTCATAAAGCAGTGGTCAAACTATGGCTAAATGTTTGCAATTTACTTTCAACAAATGGAAACCAAAATGGTTTTAAAGTAAAGACACTATGTAAACTCATCTACCTCAACACAGGTAAAGTTTCCACTGTATGCAAGTAAATGTGACTATGATTGAGTGAAAATTGTACAGCAGGGCTTTAACTCCAGTTCATAAGGGTCGGTGTCCTCCAACCTTTAGATGTCTCTTCTTTAATGCACCTGAGTCAAATCATGAGGTCAGAGGTCATTAGCACGACTCTGGAGAACTTGACTGTCCTAAGCAGCCATTTAATTCAGGTGTGCTGGACCAGGACGTATCTAAATGTTGCAGGACACCAGACATCGATGCCTGGATCTGAGGATCCTGTTAGAGGATCAGTGTGTTCCTGCAGCAGCTCCATCGGATCAGAAGGTAGATGAGATCTGAAAGATCCTGATCCTCCAGAAAGTAAATAACAGTCCATCCATCAGTCAGCCGTTTTGTCCTGTGTAGAAGTAAATATAAAATGTTATTTATACATATAGAAATTCAATAAATTAGAATTGAAAGGTAATTTATTTCACTTAATTATATTCACTTAGTGAATAAAGTAAAAGGCAAATCAGAATATCTCACAAACTATATATACAAATATCAGTCAGTAACTTGACTTAGAAATGTGATTGGAACCTTTTGGGCAAAACAGATACTATAAGAACCACACAGATAATTGTTATGGATTAAAGACTCAAACTGTGCTGCGTGAGACAATAAAAATCTACGAACTCAGCTTCCAACAGCTAAAGTAGCTAACATAAACATGTTAGCTACTTTAGCTAACATGGGTTACTCCCGCTAACAGAAACATATGTTTTCTTTGTCAAAATACCAGACACAGAAAACAAAATCTAAAATCATTTGTAATTACTCCATGCCTCATTATAAACAGAGAGCAAACCC
>NW_015117607.1:5728-15884 GCF_001443285.1 Poecilia latipinna
AGTTACTGTTAACTGCCGCCAACATAAATGTTAGCCACCGTTGCATGACGTTGGAACAATCTGTTTTAAAAGCACTCTGATTCTACTGAGGTGATTTTCCTTTCAGTTTTTTCCCCCCCATCTTAATGCTAATTTTTCAAACGCAACTTATTACTATGAAATATTTTTAACTACATGTCCAAGAAACAAATGGAAGCTATTTACCATAAAAGTGTGTCAGAAAATATAAAGTGTGTGTGGTCACTCTTTAACCTTCATGTTATTTATCCTTCATGTTATTTATCAGAGGAGAGACTGGAGGAGAAGTTAGCCAACTAGCCTACTCAATGTTTTTGCTTTACTTACTATAGCTTATTAAGACTGAAATTATTCTTGAATTAAAAAAGACATAAACACAACAAGCAGGCTATTGAAAAGACTAATTGTTGCAACACTGATAAATCCCAGCTTGACACAGGAATAAACTGTGCTTTCACTTGCATGTCTTGACATGCAAGTGAAAGTACAGTTTCTTCCTGTGTCAAGCTGGGAAAAGTCAATGTTTCTCTGCAAAGAAACATTGATCCCCTGTTAAACTTGGATCAACTAATGAGAGGTGAACAGAAAAAAACAGACTGTTGCTAAAATGTAAATTATCTGTTAAGTGGAATTTATTTGTTTTTATTGAGTGAGGTTTGTTTCACTACAAACCCTCAAAGTTGTTCAGGTTTTGTGATGCCGCTTGATCTCTAATGTTCTCTAATAAACCTTTGATGCCTTCACTGAACACAAATAGGTAGACCCTTTTTTAATTAAGAAAGAGCAATTTGTTGCAATTAATTTTATTTAGAAAAGTCAGAGTGAAGATTATCTAAAGCTGGTGTCCTGTTACATGAAAAATGAAAATAAAAGTTCAATATGAAGCCACACCCAAAGCATCAAGCTAGACACACGGAAAAGAGTCACTGTTAAAGGGCAACGACAGCTTTGACTTGAATATGATGATTTAAAAATTATACAGAATATAATGTGTTTAAGAAACAAAAAAGTGACATTTAGAATGTATAATACAATGACTTATGCAAACAGG
The DNA here is from genome assembly GCF_001443285.1 of Poecilia latipinna. Lineage (NCBI taxonomy): Eukaryota > Metazoa > Chordata > Actinopteri > Cyprinodontiformes > Poeciliidae > Poecilia > Poecilia latipinna. The sequence goes on from NW_015117607.1 coordinate 6,798, forward strand.
AAATATCCTTTAAGAAAACAAACCATTTAACATAACATCTTGAAAGTAGAGAAATTGTTTTGTTATAACTAGAAGTAAATTTAGTATATCTTTCAAATGTTTTATTATCCGCCGTAGCACTTAAATAATTGTTTGCATCCAACTAGAACATGTTTTAACGTTACTCTAGATTTTCTGCATTTTGTCTGACTGTTCAAATTGGTATTCCTTTTTCCCCCCCAGATGTCCTTGTTTTCTTTTCTGAATTTCTGTCATCCGCTGTTCTGCACCTGTAGATGGATGTCTTGAGCGTTATTTGCATCGTCTGTTCCTTCTTGATGTTTGCAGCAGAAGGACTTACAGAACAAATAGAGCTTAAAAACTGCAGTGAGAATAACTGCAACCCAGAGTCCAATGACCTTTTTAAAAAACACATAGAGAAAATGGACATAAAAATAATGTAAATGTTTAACAGCTGTTTATCTGTTGATGAATGTAAAACAAGTAAAAACTCGCTGCATACCTGAGACGTGGCGTACCACTCCAGAGTCTGGATCTCCTCTCCATGAGACAAATTAGCTGGTTTACACCATTTCAGAGGGGAAGCAGTCTCACTGGTTTCATAGTGTCCTGACCAGTTGGTCCAAAAACAGGCGTAATAACGTCCATCCATGAACAATATTATACACCAGGTTACAGCAGGAACTAGACCATGAAGGACAGTTTCCACAAATGATTTACACGATTTACATGGATGTTCAGTACTAAGCATGAGCAGAAAGACAATTAAAGCTGGAGCTGAGAAAAATGATAAAGCAGAGACGGCATTCAGTTTCGACTGACAGGGACAAACAAACTCCAACTCTACAATTTTCTCAAAGCAGAGAAGGATCAGTGCAAAGCCAGAGGATTCTTCTCAAGTTGTCCCTTCACTGCTGAGAGCCATTGTTTTACTGCTGCTATGTTCATCTCTGCAGAAAGAACAATTCAAATAAAAGCAACGTTAGCTTTTAGTTTATTTTATTTCTAAAAATATGAACTACTCCACCTGTTTAATGATCTAACTTCACTATGAGATGATTTATGCTTCCAATAAAGCAAAACATAACCAGCAAGTTTAGTTATGACATATTATATCTGCTCTTAAAAACAACACGGCTCATGGTAGAATTAAAAACATCAACTATACCAGCACTAACAACTCTCTTTTAATCAAACCAAATACAACACCAACTTCATACTGTTACCTGGTTGTCAAAGTTAAAACTAGACCATTTAGTTTTTCATAAAATTAAGCTTGCATTGTAGAAATAAATTGTTTTTACTGTCAGCACAAAAACCTGTGACAAGATCTGAAGTTAAAAATCTCCTTCTTGGTGGCGTGGCTCGGTTTATTCGCTCTGATTGTACCTAAACTGTTTTGTTTCATTTTCATTTTTCAGTCACAAAACAGTCAGTCACAAAACATATTTGCATTCCTAGATTACCTTTCAGGTAATGAAAGGTAATCTAGGAACCTAGATTACCTTTTCAGGTAATCTAGGTTCCTAGATTACCTTTTCAGGTAATCTAGGTTCCTAGATTACCTTTTCAGGTAATCTAGGTAAATGTTTGTGAAAAATGCAATGTGCTCTAAAAGAAGGCATGTTGTTAAGTGAATGAAAAACAGACATGGAGGTGGTGAGAAAGTGTGACTAATAAAACAAGACTAATTCTTTATAAGTATCAGTATTTATAGAGAACTATAAACCTTAGTGGAGACCAATTTTTAATGATTTTGTTAGTTTCTTTCCTACTTTTGTTCACTGCTGGGCTTTCAGCCAAGGGTGAAATTTGTACTCTGATGTTTTCGCTTTCTTCTTTCACTTTGTATGTGTAAATAATCCAGTTGTATCAAATTACTAATCATTGCATTTTGGTTAATGTATTTTTGAACCATGGAGAGAATCAAGTTGTACTGCATATTTTTGAACACATTATTTTTTGGGGGATTTGATATGTTTGAGTCATTAGATTCTTACAAAGCATAACAAAAATTATGTCCACTGATCAAACCAGTGGGAAGACGTGAACAGGTTCATCCCCCCGCGCCTCCCTCCGTTGTCAAATCAGGTCAGGTTAGTGGTCAACCATACATTTAGAAATGTTCCATCAAAATGTAGTTAAACTGTGCAGACGTTAGAGAAAGAGACATAATGTCATTTATAAATGTTTTTTTTTTACGATAAAATGAGTCTGTATCAGTAAGCGTGGTTCTCGTGGATTAATTTGCCCTTATCAGTGTCTGACAAGCAGAACTTGCAGTATACACTTTTTAGATGACAAAAACATAATGTTGAAGATGTGAAGATTGTAATATACAATTTTAAACCTAATTCTGTAAATAAACACTAACAATGTCATGGTTAGTTTTAAAAACAGTAGGTGATGGAACAAACTGTTTTTGTCTTACTATTGAGGTGTTTTTACCTTTCAGATGATTTTGTATTATGATTTCCTGTACGGCATTCTTAATGATACATTTTCAAATGCAAGCTATTTTTTTAATTATAAGAGTAAGAAACAAATGGAAGCCATTTACCTGAAAAGTGTGTCAGAAAATATAAAGATAAGAATCCCTTAAGTGTCTCCTTTATATTGTCATCAGTCCTGAACCTGCATGTTATTTATCAGAGGAGAGACTGAAGGAGGAGCTGTCAGACTAGCCAATCAACTGCTGTTTCTTTACTTTACCTTATTGAGACAAGACATGAAATGATGCTTAGATCTAAAAACAAAATAACACATGAACACATGAAAAATCATCTTTATTGAGAGGTTAGCTTGGTGTGAAATATGTGAAATTTAGAGCCAAACTAACAGCTATAGCTGTGACTTCGCCTTGCTGCCCCGGCCACGCCTTCTAGTAAAAACTATTTGTGCTTTGAAGCAAGTTCAGGGAAATGAAGAAAAGATCAAAGTACATCACCTTTTATATTCACCAGTCCTCTTACAAAGATGGGAGGACAAAGAGTGTATCCCACCAGTTTCAGTTTACTTCACCACTCTGGTATTTGCTCCTGCAGACTGTGACCGTGGATGGTTCAAACCCAGTTCAGAAATACCCTTTATTATGCGTTTCCAGCGAGCTGCCTCCAACATGAACACAGCAATCAATTTTAGCTTTATAACTAAAATTGATTGCTTGATTGAAATAAAACAAAGTTTGAGCATAGTCTTACCATGAGATTGGTCAAGCTGCTCTCACCTCTGCAGAGCCATATAACAGCAGGAGAGAGATCCTTGATCCTGGAGACTGCATTCAGACCATACCAGATAGTTTGGTAGACCCTGTTCGATTGGGGACTAATATTGCAACATTTGTTACATTTTCAGAACTGTAGTTTGCATTCACACTGCACTGTGTTAAACGACTAAAACTAACTGAAAAACCTGTTCCCCGCATCGCCTGTGGGGGCGCTGCACCAAGAACTGCTGAAGGAATCGACACAAAACCTCTGAAGAAGTCCAGCGCAATTTCCTTCTTCACAAAAAGTAAACAAAAAACGGAGCAGTGTCTGATTTTGGCGTTTGTAGGATTTCTTCATTGATATACATTACAGGTTTGGACATCGCCTGTTAGCCGCTAACGCTAGCGATGCTCCTACAGGCGTTACTTCGCGGTGAGTCTGTCCACTAAACCAGGCTGTTCCAATGCGGGATGAGCAGGAATCTGTCACAAAATTATCGCAGCGCCTTTATTTCCTACCCGATTTCTATAAACATGGCTTAAATTAAAGCTGAGAAAATTGCTGATGTTTGTAAGTATTCTCCCTTGATATAAATCTGTAAACAGTTTGGTTTCTGTCAAGATTCAAGAGAGGACTAAGCAAATTGCTCTTTTATATTGGTGAATAATAACATAATTGCTGCTGTTAATTTTATAAAATATAACAAACCATGACTCATATACTTTATATATGGGACATATGAATATGTCATCCTATTAGATGATTAAATATTTAAACAAACGAGACAATTAGTCCCGTTTTTGTCATTTATTAAAGGTTTAAAAATTACGGCAGCTGCAGAGCACCATAGCAATGGGGATTTAGCTGATAAACAGTATGTTAGAATTATGTTTGTTATTCTTACATTTGTAATTTTATGTTACTAGTTATTTTTCTATTTAGAGGTTTAGTGTTCAAATTTGTTGAAACTGTGGAGACACAATCATTCTTACATTAACCTCAAGCATGTTTTTACAGATTGTGACTTAGATCTTCCTGGGATACTCCTGAGCTGTAAACCTATCTGTGTGCTAATTAAGTTTCTGTGTCCCCCTGTTGTGTTTCTGAACTTGCATTCTACTGTCAAGATAAGATGTGGGTTTCACCCCCTCCATTCATTTTCACACCCTTCTTGCTAATAAAAGAGACAAACAAACTGAAGGTTTTCAGAACACATGATGAGTGGCTTGGAGAAGCAGTTCACTGTGTCTTCTCCTTCTGCAGAAGTTTGGTTGAAAACTCATATACGTTGTCTTTGGTTCTTACTTTTTTATGTAGTTTTGAGAAAATACCTATCAATTGGTGCCGTGACCCGGATTCTCGACGTATCCATTCGCTGACAGACGAAGAACGACGCGCTGAAACCGTGCACGGCCAGAGTCAACAGGACCTGGAAACAAAGTCCCGGGAAGTGAATTCTTCGCCAGGCCAGCATCCTACGTCCAACTTTGTCTGCCAATGACGGATTGACGAGATCCGACCAGACAAAATGAACCAACAGAAACGTGAGTGGAAAAGCGCTATTCGAGTTTGAGTCCCAAAATTGGGTTTGAGTCCCAGGGAAGGAGAGGTATTTTAGAGCCCCTCTCTGGATGATGATATCTCTTTACAGAGATCCTCGCGTAGGCAGGGAAAGGAAGGAGAGGTATTTTAGAGCCCCTCTCTGGATAAGGTGCCCCATAAGGGAAGATCCTCGCTTTGGCAGGGAATTCTGTGTGTGTGTATGTGTGAATGGTGCTTGATTTTTCCTTGAGAGTAAAACTTTCTGTCCTCGGAATTAGAATCCTAGGTGAAGAACCGGACCAGAATTAGTCTGGCCTAGAAGACTGTTCTTCAGGGGACATTAAGCGCTCACTTAGAGCACTCTCTTTGAAGAGAAAACACAAAATATCAAGCCATTGTAAGCTAAATTGCAGAGTACTGAAATAATGGGAAATAAGTGTTGTTGTAATTCCTCACTTGCTGAGGATCCCGAAAGGGATGAAAAATACATGCTGTCCAGATTTCCTGGTAGCATGACATACGTGTCAAAATGGGAAAAGAAATATAAGATAGATGGAAAATTAAAAATTGAACAATGGCAAACTTTAGTGGCAATATTAGAGAGCAAAGTGGTGGGAAGAAAGGGAAGGAAGAGAGAAAGAAAAGAGAAAGAGCTGAAATGTGCTCAGCAGTGGTTAGAAGCAACTTTAGAAAGAAAAGAACAAATTCGGAAAAACAAACAAAAAAGGAGTAAATGTGAGGAAGTCACTACTTTGTTTGTAAGACCAGAAGATAATGAGCCTGTAGTTAGTGTAGTTCAAACACCTTCCCCAGACATGCAGGCCCCACCACCCTCAGCTCCTCCAACTCTCACTCCAGCACGAGCCCCACCTGCCAAGCTGACCACAGACCCAGTGTCAGTTTTCACACCTACTAACATCTACCCTCCCCTTCCAGTCTCCCCACCACCATTATATGAAGAAGAAGGTGCAGGTCCAAGTGACCAGGGACATTCATATGATCTGAGAAAGTACAGAACTCCTAGAGTTATGTACAGCCCTGATTCTGAAGGGACAGAACAATATCCAATGATCCAGGTCCCAAACCCTAATCCTAGAGATGCCCAGTCGCCACACATTTATGTTTTCAGGCCCTGGACCTTGGAAGAGGCCAGGAAGGCGGTGGAAGGAATAACGCCTGTAGCAGAAGACCCCGATAAGTGGATAGAAGACATGACTGGATTAATCCATTCATATAGACTAAATGGGGTAGAAGCAGGAGAAGCAGCCATGTCCTCATTAGGAAAAGATTGGGCAAAAGTGAGGGGAAATTATACAGGGAAAGCAATTAATAATAATATTTTAGCTCCAATTCCATACCCTCCAGGAGCTAACCCTGCTCTCTCTGATAATTTTAAAGCACAATGGGACCCATTATGTGAGAGTTAGAACAACTTTCCGCAAAAGGGCAAATTACAGTCATCTGTCAGGAATTAAACAAAAAATCGGAGAAGAGGTAGATGATTTTTGGTTTAGATTTGAAAAAGAGTTCAAAGTTCATAGTGGGATCACTTTTGTCACAACCACACATTGTGATAAAACGGTGTACGATTCTGAATCCAGCCACATTGCTTCCACTGCCAGAAGATGGAACGCCACATAACTGCCTAGAAGCTACAGAGCACTTGCAGCTTCCTAGGCCAGACCTACAAGACACTCCTTTAGCAACTGGAGAAGTCTGGTTTGTTGAAGGGTCATGTTCAAGGGACCCTACAGGAAAAAAATCAGACAGGTTATTCTGTTGTTGCTTTGCCGAACGAAATAATAGAAGCAGAAAAACTTTCCAGCACTCATTCTGCGCAAGCAGCAGAATTGATTGCTTTGACTAGAGCAGGGGTGGCCAAGTCCAGTTCTCGAGAGCCACCATCCTGCAACTTTCAGATGCCTCCCTGGTTCAACACACCTGAATCAAATGAATGGCTCGTTATTAGGCCTCTGTAGAGCTGATCCCGATCTTTTGGAGTAAGGATACTTCTAAAACTTGCAGGATGGTAGCTCTCGAGGACTGGACTTGGCCACCCCTGGACTAGAGCATGTGAACTGGCTGAGGACATGCAGCTGACAAAAATGCCCTAGGTTACCTGGAGCAACCAGACGAAGCACAAAATCGAACAACAGCATGGTCAACGGCCTTTGTTATAAAGGCCTGTTCATCCTGGTTTTAGAAAGGGATGGGTAGCAGTACTTTCTACCCTGAGGGTATAAACAGTAAAGGGTGGATGTGTATGAACAGTAAGAAAACTATTTGTTACTAGATGTGTTTTTATAGATGTGTTCTAAGTTTTTCAAAGTCGTGCTGAGCAGCAGATTTTACTGGCAGTTGTTTCTAATTTATGCAGTCTAGTCTTTTGTGCTTCTGTTATGCCACCAAACCAGAACATAATCCAAAAAGCTAAAACACTTCCAAAAGAACTGTAAATCCCAATAACATTAAATATGGTTGTAAGGTTAGAAAATGTGAAACAGGTCAAGGGTTATAAATACTTCTGCAAGGCAGTATAAATTATGTTAAGAAATCAATTAAATCAGTAAACCAAGAAGATGGACAGGCTAATGAATGACTGTAATGAAAAAGAAAGTACACCATGTTAAGTCTACTTTATTTGTTTCACATTTAAGAAACAAGGCCATTCAAAGTGCTTTACCTCAGGAAACATCACAGAGTCACCAATTATGAAATGAGTAATAAACATCACATTTTATCAAATGTCACTAAAATCATCATCACACATCAAATATGTTGATCAATGTTCAATTTACTACTAATCAAAGAAACTCTAGTCTAGATTTAAAGTAACTCAGTGTTTTGACTGTTTTGTGGTTTTCTGAAAGTTTGTTGTGGTGCATAGAAGCTGAATGCTGTTTCTGCATATTTGGTTCTGGGGATGCAGAGCCACTGCAAAAACACCAAATCTTAGTTTTGGTCTAGTTTCTAATGCAAATATCTTGAAATAAGAAATAAGACAAAACTAAATTTAAAAGTAATTTATCAGCAAGATATAGAGGCTTGTTTTTAGTAAATAATTCCTTAATATTGATGAAAAAGCACTAGTTAATCTGGCAGATTAATTTACAAGGGAAAATTGTCTTGTTATAAGCAAATTTATCAGCCAACTAGCAAACCCAGATCATCATACAGTCATCACCATGTTTGACTATTCCTATTATGTTTTTTCTTGAAATTCTTTGTTAGTTTTGAGCCACATTAAGCAATAGTCATGATCTTTTAGCCATCTTCATGTTGTTAAAATCCATTTAGGTGATTTATTAATTCTGTGAGTCTGGTAATAGAAGGACCTGGGTGTAGTCAGAAAATTTGAATGCAACAATGGGTCATTTTTAGAGAAGTGCCAATCGATCGATCATAATCGGCCAATTTCCGTGAAAAGGTATGATCACCAAAACCGATCACATTTATCTCACTTCGCAGCCTCTGTGTGCAGCTTCTCTCCTCTTTTCCTTCACACTGCGCAAGCGCGCAGCAACAAAGCTAAAGAAATAACCCGAAAATAATTCAAGTCTTCGAGCTGGCGGTGTAAGACACTGGGATCTGCTCTTGCTCTCAGACCACTGTTATGTGCTGCTGGTAGTAATATTTCACAGATGTAGCGCCGCTCAACCTCCACCAGAGTGAGCTCTCACACCGAACCTCTGCTTAAAACTTCAATATATACAGAAAAGATTTTAGATATGTATTAAAGTAGGTCTGTTATGACTAAATTAAAAACCTGATCAGGGCATCCCTAGTAATTTTAGTTAATTTGTGATTTAATAAAAGATTAAAATGGTCTGGTTTGATGAATGAATCATAATTTACTCCAGATTTTATGATATGGAGTAATTAAATGTGATTACAAAAGGACGAACTGGAGAAAATCCATAACGGAGTAGACACTTGTCACTCTTAAAGCCTGGGACTGGAGCTCCACCTGCTGGTCAAAATGAGAACAGTCTCTCCTCCAGTGTGTCGATTTTTTTTTATTTCTCCAATTGACGCCTCCATCCGAGTTTAAGACTCTAAAATGTCTTGTTGTGCAATTCCAGACTCTTCTCGAAATTTACGGAGCTCTATTAGCATTAATATTTCACTCACGGTATCGTTCTGAGCTAAGCTAGCATAGCATCAGTTGCTTTTGTGTCATTTTTGTATCATCGCTTTAACCCACTGTCAGTTCACTTCTTGTAGTCTTATGTGACGAAGTTATTTATATTCTAACAGTAGGCAAATTAAGAGTTATCTCGGAGCCCAGTCTGCAAGCTTAGAGGCTGGAGAGACTCCACTGGAAATGACAATAAAA
>NW_015117608.1:0-1194 GCF_001443285.1 Poecilia latipinna
GCTCGATGTGAGAGCCCAATCCTGTGTAAAATATCAATTAAACGCGTGTGATTTACTTGTACTTCTACAAAAAAGGCTGTTGCCATGGTTACTGCTTCACGTGGCAACAGGATTCCTGGTATTTATACAAATTTACATTAATATGTATTTATGGAGGCGACCAGCAGCTGCTCTGTTTCCTGTAAATTAGGATTCATAAAGGAAAGGAGCGCAGCCACTTGTGTGCGCACGGCTTCACACATCTGGATTTTTTTGTGCGCTGCACTTTTCTAAGTTTGTCAGTACGCCAAGTTTTAGTGTGAAAACTGCGCACTCCTTTATGCATGAGGCCCCTGACGATTTTCAGCATGAAGTTATAGCTGAAACTTAGAACCATTACCAATTAGTTTAGAAGCTGCTGCTTAATTGAAATCTTGACATATTTTTAATCCTATAATTAAATCAATCAGATTTCAGAGAAAGAAAACATTTATTTAAGTGATCAAATGAAGTGAAATCAGGTTCTTCCAGCAGTGATGTCATAGTCGCTTAGCATCCAGGTGGAAGTGACATCACCAGCAGGAAACCCATGTTGCAATTCAGGTTTTTAGGCATAAGAAGGTTACAGAGGTCTGGCACAGATGAAGGGGAGCTTCAGGCTACAGACATTATCATTCACATAATCTCGTCCTGTAAAGAGACAAAAAGACAAATCCTGACTGAAGGCCTTTGACAAAGACTTTGACATGACTTGATCAGTTACAGAAATCACTGATCAGAAATCAGTGTCTGTTGTGTCCTTGGGCGAGACACAACAGACATGAATGGAGTGGGGGTTCAAACCAGGAACCCAAAGATTACAGGACAAACTCCTACCTACTAAGCCACCAGATACAAAGGTATTATTAAAACATGCATTTAAGCTAAATTATTAATTACAAATTGTGTATCTCCAGTAATAAATACCAAATATGTTGATGTCCATGCAGTCTTCGTTTCCCCTGGCGTTGTTTGGCTCACCGGGGCCCCAGTGATTAAACACAAACTTGGAACCGTCACTCCAAAACCAGAAGCCTTCCTGAAAGAACATCTTAGTTTTAAGCTCCTTTACAAACAAATCACACAGAACCAACCTAGACTTCAGTCACTCATTGTAGAAAATGTGAACTGTGTTTGGATCATTTCTATTTAAAACCCTCAGCTGGTCAGAGCAGC
>NW_015117608.1:7382-9648 GCF_001443285.1 Poecilia latipinna
TCCGGCCCCCCACCAGAGAAGGGAAGTTATGTGGCCCTCACAGGAAAAAGTTTGGGGACCCCTGATCTAGACATTTCAAACTTAACTAGATTATTCTGCACTAACAGCAGAATAAATAAAACATTTGTGAAACCCAATTAATTTGTGAAATTTGTAAAATGTTAATGATAAATTTCAGAATGTTTTTTGCATCTGGAACGCATCAGATCTGATTTATCAAATTGGCTTTATTTGTTATTTTAACTTTCCATTTTCTTTATGTTTTCTATCTTTATTATAGCTGGAGTTGGACAGGAGTTCTGGTTGATGGCTTCCTGGAGGGAGAGATCAGCTGAACTAACCGTTGCTTTTTTCCAAATGATATGTTTGCTGTATTTTTTATTTTTACCTTAATGCTTACCTGGCCAGGTGAGGTGGAAATGTACATCCTCTTGGTTACTGGCAAATGTCAGAACCACACAGATGAGCGGGTTACATCAGATCAACCTGAATCTTTATTTCTCATTAAAATGACTTATAATTTTAGGACATTGTTATAAAATTGCACCTTTATTCTGCAGTAACAATGGCTGCATTGTTGTAATTAAAAATTCTTGTATCCTGGCCGTAATGCTCCCTTATACAACCCACAGAAGAGATGATTGAAATAAAGGCACTTTATGAAAGTATTTTCTGTGATTTTATTATAGAAATTGAGGGCAGGAGGAATCTATTAAAATCAAATCTGGTATGAAGAAAAATCTTATAAGTCATATCATCCAGCCTTATTCAGTCAATTAAATTATATGACTACATATTACTTAATATTCACATTTCTTCGCTGGTATTACTTAAAAGTGTTGCATTTTAATATCTCACTTGAATCTACATGCAAATACTTGATATAATGTAAACACTGAGAAAAAAGGTTTGTGAAATGTAGAGTATTACAAATGAGATTCAACTTTATAGTAGATACAAACAGGATAGCAAATTGAACAGTGAATATACTTCCTAGCAGTTACTCAGACATCAGACTTTGTCTTTACTGGTAAACTCGTCACTCTGGAGGAGAGGAAGCCCGGCTCAGCCCCTCCAGGATGACCATCAGGGTAGCCAACAAAGTCTGCAGGTAGATTTTTGCATATCTGGTCCTAATTTAACCAAGTACTGTAAATAAAAAGCTGGTCCACGTCAGAGGCGTCAGCAGGTCCAGGTGCTTGGATCCAATGGAAAGGTAATCAGCACAGCGATCATGGCTCAGAAACACATCATTAGGTGTTACCATGCAAACCTGAAAAATTAAACACAAAAAAACTAATAAGTGTTCATATTTAGCGACACAACGTAATCAAAACTAATAAACCCTCAGCTCTTCTTGAAAGTTTTGCTTGAAAATAAAACTGACAATATCTCAGGAAATTAAATGTTTCAATGAAACAGTTCTGGTATCACAAAGAAACTACAAAAAATGTTTCAAAGGTGTAACAACACTGAAGTTACGGAGTAAGAGTGAACTGAAATATTTAATACTTAGAAAATGCATGTTAAATCTGAATATTCTTTTGAAAGTATGTAACTGAAATTAATTTAAACTACTAGCAGACGCAGCACCGGGTTTGGTCATTACTAACAGTAATACAAAACGAGATGCATAGAAGAGGCATTAGTTTATAAAAGTCCAGGCAAACCTAAATTTACCATTTTAACAATAAAAAGCAGCGGGAGGATGTAACTTAATAGCTTAATTTTCAAAGCATAATCTTCGAGAAAAACAGCGAAAAAAGAGAAACAAAGTCTGTGTAACGGAAGAACAGATTAAAGCAGCAAATAGACCCTTTTCACACGACGTCAGACAACACCCGTTTTGACTCGATCCAGTGTATCTTTAGTTCCGGTGTGTGGAGTTAACGGTGTTTCTGGACTCTAAAGCAGCTGCCACAAATACGATTTAAAGATATATCACTATTTGCAGACAATTTTTCTTCATCAACATAATCTAAACTGGACAAATTCCTCGCTGATTGATACCAGTTTGACTACGACGGTACGTGTTTTGGTTTTTTCTAGCTGTTAGTTGATATGCTAGGATAGCAATAGTAATTTGTTAGCTGGCTAACATTACATAGCCTTTCTGTTTTGGAAAAAGAACGTATTTAGGCTCTAATCTTAATCATATTTTTATAGTATAGACTGGGGTTGCCACCCGTCATGGAAAATGCGTGATCGTATTAAACCCTCCTCATTTACGCTAGTTTGACCACCTGCTAAGTAGCGACATTACCTG
>NW_015117608.1:13621-15877 GCF_001443285.1 Poecilia latipinna
CCGAATGTAGCATCTAATTCGGAAAATAGCTAAAGGGCAATTACTCTTAATTTTTCACTATCTTGAGCTTTTTTAATGTGTTGTACTTTAAAAACTATAACACCTAGACATTTCAAACCTAACTAGATTATTCTGTACTGACAGCAGAATAAATAAAACATTTGTGAAACCTTCTAATTGGTTTGTGAAATTTGTGAAATGTCAATAATAGATTCCAGAACGCATTAGATCTGAATTATTAAATTGGCATTATTTATCATTTTAACTTTCCGTTTTCTTTCTTTTTTTTTTTATCTTTATTATAGTTGGAGTTGGACAGGAGTTGTTTGATGGCTTCCTGGAGGGAGAGATTGGCTGAGCTAATGTTGCCAACAACTTGTTGCTATCAACTTTTTTGCTTTTCTTTATATAGAAAGTATTTCTATCAGTTGCTCTTTTTCCATTTTGTATACAGTATTTGCTCTATTTTTTACCTTAATGCTTACCTGGTCAGTTGAGGTGGAAATGTACATCCTCTTGGTTACTGACAAATGTCAGAACCACATGGACTGAGCTGGTTACATCAGATCAATCTGAATCTATTTTTCATTAAAACGACTTCTTGTAATTTTAAGACGTTGTTAAATTTCATCTTTATTCTGCTGTAACGATGACTGCATTCTTGCAATTAAAATTTCTTGTATCCTGACCGTAATGCTCCCTTATACAACTCACAGAACAGATGATTGAAATAAAGGCACTTTTTGAAAGTATTTTCTGTGATTTTATTATAGGAATTGAGGGCAGGAGGAATCGATTAAAATCAAATCTGGTATGAAAAAAAACCTTGTAAGTCATATCATCCAGCCTTATTCAGTATATTAAATTATATGACTAACTACATATTGCTTAATATTCACATTTCTTTGCTGGTATTACCTAAATGTGTTGCATTTTAACATCTCACTTGAATTCCTGATCTACATGCAAATACTTGATATAACGTAAACACCGAGAAATGGGGAAAAAAAGGTTTGTGAAATGTAGAGTATTACAAATGAGATTCAATTTTATTGTAGGTACAAACTGGATAGCAAAATGAACAGTGAATATATAATATACTTCCTAGCTCAGACATCAGACTTGTTTGCCTTTATTGGTGATGAAAACTCGTCATTCTGGAGGAGAGGAAGAGCGGCTCAGCCCCGTCCAGGATGACTGCAGTGTTAGAGTAGCCAACAAAGTCTGCAGGTAGATTTTTGCATATCTGGTGCTCCGGTTTCAAGATCATAGTTTAACCAGGTACTGTAAATAAAACTTTAGTCCATGTTGTGATGATCCGTGTACTGATGGACGCCGTCAGCTGGTCCAGGTGCTTGGATCCAATGGAAAGGTAATCAGCACAGCGATCATGGCTCAGAAACACGAGGTGTTGCGATGCAAACCTGAAAAATTAAAAAAACAAAAAACTAATAAAGTCCATATTTAGCTGCACAACGTAATCAAAACTAATAAATCCTCAGCTCTTTTTGAGAGTTTTGCTTGAAAATAAATTGACAATATCTCAGGAAATTAAATGTTTAAGTGAAATAGTTCTGGTATCACAAAGAAACTGCAAAAAATGTTTCAGAGGTGTAACAACACTGAAGTCACTGAGTAAGAGTGAAGTGAAATACTACTTAGAAATGCATGTTAAAATCTGAATACCCTTGAAAGTGTGCAGCTGAAATTAATTTAAACTACTGGCAGGCAAAGCATAATGTTCGCCTAATATCTGTACCAACAGTAAGACAAAAAATGATGCATACAAGAGGCATTAGTTTATAAAAGTCGAGGCAAACCTAAATTTACCATTTTAAAAACAAAAAGCAGCGGGAGGATGTAACTTCATAACCTCATTTTCTAAGCAGAATCTCAGAGAGAGAAAAAATAACTTACGTCTGTGTAACGCAAGAAAAGATTAAAGCAGCCAAGTGGAAAAATTCACTCTAACGTGGATTATAAATATGAATCAGCAAATGTAGATGTCATATTTTTGGGATTTAGGAAATACGTGATTTGAACAATTTGTTCGGTGGTTTTTCATGTGGATCGGTGAAACTTAAACGGCTGTAAAGTGAAGGTTTTGGACGTTAATCTGACCGACTACCTGTGTGGTTTGGATCGTGTTGCTCGGTGTTGGTGAAACAGAAAAATGGAATAATTTTCAGGCTGAAGCGTTGCTGCCCTCGGTTCTTAAATTACCCTGCTCGGTATAGGAGGGGCTCGTCGCTCCGA
>NW_015117609.1:0-4150 GCF_001443285.1 Poecilia latipinna
TCCAATAACATGCATTGTGTCTAAGTCATAAGTCAGTGCCTCACCAGCACTGAACCTCACCGCACGTCACTGAATTCTACACACAAGTTTCCAAAATGTGGAAAGTGGTAGTTGAGTTGTTTGCAAATGAATTAAAAATAGAAAACCAAAGAGTCACATTTACATTAGTATTCAAAATCTTTGTTTAATACGTTGTTGATCCAAGTTTAAGAGCAATTACAGTTTGAAATGTTCTTTACAGTTCTCCAGCTCATCAGGTTGGATGGAAGTCAAATTTACACTAATCACAAATATGTCAGAACTTACAGCAAGCATCTACAATACACAAGAAAAAGAAAAGAGAAATGTTTTAAATGTTTCAAATTGTCAAAAAAAAAAGTTGTTCTATGAGCAAAGCAATACTAGATAAGATGTGAAGTTTTCACCTGATGAAGGTTACCATCACTCACAAACTAAGTCACAGCTCTTAGTTTACAGCACAGATAAAATGAAACTCATCATAATCAGACTTGATGAACCAGAGATGGTCTCCTTCTTTCTCCATGGCTCCATTGGTGTCACAGTTTTCTTTTGGTTCATTGTGACCCCAATGTTTAAACTCTACAGCACTGTCATCAACACAAAACCAGTAATGGAGAGAGGAGGCGTAGTGAAGGCAGAGTCATATGAAAGGACTGTTGGTTTTCTCAGCCTCCATCTGCATCTGTTTATCCAGGATGGAGGCCAGCTCTTTGTGGTTATGTCTGCAGTAGCTCAGGGCTTCTTCCCAGGTCTTGTTTTGGTCAATCAATAAAAAGGTGAATCTCAAAAAGAAACTTAAGCCTGTTTTATATGACAGAAAGTCAAGCAACTCCATGTAGGATATAACGTAAACAACACAGTCAGAAATACAATAAGTTTGTAGCAGGCATGTACATGATCTAATGGTCTGAATGCTGATTGCAGCAATCTACATTATTAGCAAATATAGAGGGCCCCAAAACCAAATTTTGCCTAGGGCCCCATGGAGCATTGGGCCGGCCCTGCCCCCCATCATCAAAGTCAACTCGCCACCAGGGAATGGTTAGTAAACAGTTCTGCCTCTGTCTTCACCAAAGACGAGTGCTAAGGGCACATATACTTGAACACGGTGTTGATGAGCACAGAAGTCCAATAACAGAACACCACTTGGGTTTAGATCAGAGTGGCCGAACCTCTCCAGGTCTCACTATCATTGCCCACATGAGCGCTGAAGTCCCCCAGCAGAACAAGGAGAAGAGGCACTCTCCAGAACCCCTCCAACGACTCCAAAAAAGGTGGGTAATCTGAACTGCTGTTTGTCACATAAGTACAAACAGTCAGAAACCGTCCCCCGACAAATAGGTGAAGGAAAGTTACCCTTTTCACAGGGGTGGATCCCAACACACAGGCAACAAGATGGGAGGCAAAAAGTATCTCCTTTTCTGTGCCCCTCGCTATGGCTGACTCAACAGACCCTGATCCAAAGTCCAAGCGGAGCCCAGTTCAATCCCACCATGTGATGGTGGGATTGAGTAGGTCTTCAAAGTAGTCAGCACAAGTTATTCTGCTTGTCCTCTGTGAACTTTTATTACACCCGAGTTTTTGCATCATCAACCACCCGAGCTGCATGGTGCTGCTTCTGGGGTACCACAGAAGCAGGGGGACCTGCTTCTGTGGGACCCCACAGATAGAGACCTGATAGGTCTCTATCTTCAGCTGTCCAGCTTCCCTCCCTTTTGGTGCCCATGAGCTGATTCTAGGGTTGTCCTCAAAACAGGCACTGACAACCTTGTGGCCACAACTTCAATAAATCACCTTGACAATGGATGCTCTGTGTGGACTATGTTTCACCCACTTCCTCCAAAATGTGTCCGTGATCTTTTCATAGATGTAGATCTATGAGGACATTATGGCAAATGTCAACTTCACAGTCGATATTTGAAAGTGATACTCGGTCATCCTCAGCCTTCAACACCAGTTGTACACACATCAGATATGTGTAAAGGTTGCTAATGTCAGAAGTCGTTGTTTGTCACTAGAAAATGACTGATGATGGTACGACTGAGTTCCAGTTTTTACAGGAATTTCAAGGACTGGGTCAGGAATCACAGGATATCTTAAATCATCTGAACTGACTGACCATGGTGTCAGTGTCACTGAAAAAGTTTTCTTTATGTTGGAGTTGCAGGTAAACTGTTATACAATATGTGTGTATCACAACATTCGTGATACACACATATTGTATAACAGTTTAGAAGAGTAGTTGTATTGGCCTCTCACTGTTCCTTTGGTACGGGAATGACAGCACCAAGGTTACAAATAATACATGAAGACTTCTGACATTGTTCACAATAGTCAGCTGTGTACATCTCACAGTCTGTGTTAATACAGACTGTGAGTCAGATAGTGTGACATAAAACAAAAAAGACTCCAGGCTTGTCCCGATGTACTGCATCTTTAGTGTTTCAAACTGCAAAGACACTTTTTTGTAATGTCTGTGTTGGCAAAGAACTCTTTGCCCATGAGCTGATTCTAGGGTTGTCTTCAAAACAGGCTCTGACAACCTTGTGGCCACAACTTCAATAAACCACCTTGACAATGGACGCAGGGAATGTGGCCGACTCTGTGCTGACCATGTTCCACCCACTTCCTTCAAAATGTGTAGAGCTAACTACCTGTGGTTGTAAAGGTAACTCGCTCAACCTGTGAGCAAGCAAACACATCCAGGTCCATTTGGTCAAAGGGAACACTGACACTTTCAAAAGCAACAAAGTCTTCCGATGCCTTTGCTGTTAAATCCGTAGTTGTGGTTTTGATTCCCAGCACTTATGCTTTCAGAATGAACTTCCTCATCCTTACCTTCCATGTCCTTTTGGACTTCGAGGACAATGTCAAAAGCAAAGTATTTTGATCTGTCATCATGAGAGCTCTCTACTGAAATGTCATTGCCTCTTAAGTTACATCCTAACATTTCATCTTCCTTTTGTTGAGAATGAGAATCTCAATCGATGAATCATAATTTGTATTGACACACGGAGCATAAAATCAGCCAAGAAAAGCATTCAGACTTTACTTATTTTATTAACTTTCAGCGCTGAAAGGAGACGCTTTACCATTACATCCGAGAAGAGTTTCTAAAAAAGTCTGTGCAGCGTCTGAGGAGAAGGAGGAGGGTAGCTGATTATATGGACTGAAGGCACTCCCTGAAATCACACCATGTCTCTGTGGACTGATAAGTTTCTGTTTCTCGTGAGAAATGGACCTTGGTGTCTAAGAGAATCAAAAATGTAACTCTTTACTATGGGCCCTTTGTCTAACAGCATGTTACTCTTTCTCGGCCTTGGTAAAGCGTCTCAACACTTTGTAAGAAATCTAAGGCCCCAAACCAATATCAAAGATCATCTTGACTTTGTATGCAGTTAAAATGTTTTGTAAGATCAGTTTGAAGTCGCCTCTCTCAAATCAATCTACCTCCAACAAAAAGCAAACTGAAAACTCTTGTATTTCCAATGCATAATCTATTTGACCCTTTATGACATCATCAATGAGAACACTGAGGTGCTCATCGACATGATGATGTCACACAATCTGTGTCAGGTTCTTGTTTGTTTTAGTTGCTATGGAAACACAAGAAGGTATGTGTGGGATAAGATTACTGTCAATTAAAAATGCATGCATAGACATCTAATTTTGTAATGTAAGTTAATAAATGTGCATAAATTAAAATTTTATATTTCTCCTGTTTACCTATGAGAATACTCGTAAACAGATTAATTAATAAAAGTATAGGTTTTATAAAGAGAGTAAGTATTTTCCCAGCAAACCACACATCAGTCACATTTAGGAACTGGCTCTAAGACATCTTCTTGATCTACTTTGAATTGTGGGAGAGGAGCAGGCACGTGCAGAGGGCTGGGGGTGCTTGAGCATCTGCCCTTTTTGCTCCTTGCCCCCAAGTGCCCTTTTGGTCAATTTTTTTTTATTATTATTATTTATCTTTTATTTTTTGTATTATTTCCTAAGTCCTCTTCTGACACATAATAACATGTACTAAAATTATTTGTAATTATTTGTTTTGTTTTTTTGTTGGGTATTTTTTGTACAACATAATAAACTGGTCACCGTGTTACCTTTGACCTTTTGCCCGTGA
>NW_015117609.1:4160-15870 GCF_001443285.1 Poecilia latipinna
CCTGAGTTCAACAGACTTTGGATATGCTACATCAGTCATGGACTTTTTTTCTTTTGTCTCCTCTGAAACATGGTTTCTTCTGATCTCATTTATCTCCATCTTTGTTTTGTAAGTATTTTTTGTGATCAAATAAGTTGTGCTCACTCTGTATAGGAATACTCTTCAAAATAAATGCATCAAAATGTTGTTATTGCCATGAAAATAAGTTACACTTTCTGTACTGCATCAAGTATGGCCACACTACTGTTTGAGAAGTTGGGGATGTCATAAATCTAACCTGATGGAACTTCACATCTATACAAGAAAACACAGATATGAAAACATATTCCAAACAGTCTTTATTGAACAATGACAATTTCAAGATAATAAAGTCACTCACAAGACTTGTGGGTAGGCATATTTAAGCAGAAATCCTGAACTGAGAGATAAATGACATACTTCTAAACCAAACTGTGTATTGCCAAAAGTATTTGCTCACCCATCCAAATCATAGGATTCAGGTGTTCAAATCACTTCCAGGGCCACAGGTGTATAAAATTAAGTACCTAGGCATGCAGACTGTTTTTACATTTGTGAAAGAATGGGTCGTTCTCAGGAGCTCAGTGAATTCCATTAAATTTCAGTAGCTGGGCTTGGCCCCTTAGTTCCAGTGAAAGGAACTCTGAATGGTTCAGCATACCAAGACATTTTAGACAATTCCATTCTTCCAGCTTTGTGGGAACAGTTTGGAAATGGCCTCTTCCTCTTCCAACATGATTGTGCAGCAACGGTTTGCTGATGTTCACAATGTTGACATCAGCAAACCATTGACCAACACAACTCCTCACATGCTGTCTCACATGATGGCATGGATGGGATTCATCCATGAAGAGCACACCTCTCTAATGTGCCTGACGCTATCAAATATGAGCATTCAAGTCGGTTACGTAAACAAACTACAGTCAAGTTGAAAGCCGACAGTTCCTGACAGTTTGTACACCTGTCCAGGTGGCTGAAGTCAGACGATGTTGGAGGTGAACATGTTGGATGTGGAGGTCCTGGGCTGGTGTGGATACACGTGGTCTGCAATTGTCTGGCCAGTTGGATGTACTACCAAATTCTCTGAAATGCCTTTGGAGAGGACTGTGTGCACTTGTGGTAGAGGAATGAATATTAATTTCACAAAAAACAGCTCTGGGTGACATCCCTGCAGTCAGTTTGCCAATTGCAACATCTGTGGCATTGTGCTGTGATAAAGCAGCATATTTCAGAGTGATATTTTACTGTGATCAGTGTACACCTGTACACTGTTTATTGGCAACACAGTTTAAAAATATTTTATCTCTCAGTTCAGTATGAAGAAAAAGGGACTTACAACACTATAGGCTTCACAGTTATAGGAAAGGAATGTAAACCTCGTCAAATAAAGGTTACAATTTGATTTAGATAGAAAAATCACTAAAAATCAACTCAATGTTCCATGCCTGGAACATTTGACTCAACTCAACAATATACATCATTACCTATAGAAAAACAGGGACAGGCACTAAAGCTCATTCATTTAATCTTCATTTAATCTAAGTATAATACAAGTTGTATTATAAGGGCTATACAAGATGTATCATTATACAAAAAATTCATTTGTGAGAAAGGAATATAAAATTCACAAAATAAACATCACAATTTGATTTAAAAGTATTTCTTCAGCTGGAAGATTAGGAGCGAGGGATCAGCTTCAGTTGGATGGGTCTTTTGGGTGCTAGCAAACCCTGGACATCCATCTCAAATGGGATCTGGTAGGAAATTCAATGTGCAGAAAGAAAACTGTGTGAACTGAATAAACAATGCAAAGAACAGCGTGGCCTATTCATTCAAACATTGTAAAAAAGAAAAAAAAGAAAAGAAAAAAGCTACACTTGTTTAGAGAAAGCTTATGGTCAAAGAACAAGAGACAATGAAATGAGGATCAGAATTACTGTGCAAAGCTCAGTGTTAAGCAGAGTCTTCAAACTTTGGATGGACAAAAATAAATGTCATATTTAAAACTAAAAACCTACCCATAAGCTTCCTCACACAGCCTGAAAGAGGAGCAATATGCAGAGTTAATCTGAAATCTCACCTCGGTCTCTTTACACACAGAGAAGCTGTACCGCTGCAGGATCTCCACCACTGCCAGTTTCATCACCACCAGAGCAAATCTCATCCCAATGCAGTTCCTTGGCCCTACCCCAAAAGGCATGTATGTGTATGGATCGATATCCTCCTTGTTTTTCTTGCTGAATCTGTTGCGAAAAATACAATATACACATAAATATATAATCAAATGTATTCATACTAACAGCAGACTTCTGCAAATGATACGCAGCAATGTGCATTTTTTTCCCTTATTTAGTGGTAGTTGTTCATTCCTTCTGTACCTCTCGGGTTTGAATTTCTCTGGTTCTGGCCATATCTCAGGGTCCCGGTGCAAAGGCCATGTGGGGACCAGGACAACCATGTCTTTTGGAATCACAAGGCCATTTATCTCTACAGATGCTTTGGCCACACGCTCCAAACGTGCAGCAATGGGGAACAACCGGAGAGACTCATTGATGACGCTGTCCAAGTAGTCCATCTCCATCAGAGGCTGATACTGAACAGGAGCCTACACAAACACAAGCACGGTTGTTTACCAGGTCATGCTGCTGTTCTACAGGCCAGACTGAATAGGTTAGGATATCATTCCAATGTTAAATCATACCAAACTGGTATACTAAACAAATCTATTTAAAAATGGGCAACTTTTGGTTTTAAATCAGCATTTTTTTTTTTGTTGGGTGGCTCATCAGGTGGCTCAGATAGAATAATAACATTTTCAGCAACAGGTGGATTTCCAAAAAGACAATGACAATAGTAGTAGTTCTTTTTCTTTTCTTTTTCATTCAGACTATTGTTTAGCCAAAGAAATTCCTTCTCCCAGGCCTCTTATGGATGAACTCTCAAGAGAGTTTATTCACACCTGTGGGTAAACTACCTGTAAATAGTTTACCCTCAAACTACATTAGTACGAATACTACTTTAGAGGCTTTAAAGTATTGGTGCTTTAGAGGCGCCAATTAGATTTGACCCTGACAAGGCCTCTGACCTAAAAAGTGTCTCTAAAGATAATCTGTGAAAAGATCAATCTCTTCCACCTCCTCTCAGAGGAGGTGGTGCCATCTGAAGAAATGCACCGCTCCTGACCAAAAGCAACCAATCAGAGCAAGGAGTGCCTTTGCGTTGTCAGTCATTCTTGCTGGCTAATGTCAGCAAGAATGATTGCTGACAATCATTCAGCAATCATTCTTGCTTCGTTCCTGGAACATTTAATCGTTCGAGGAATACCATTTATCCACTGCGATCGGTAGCCATGCTAACTAGCCCAATCATTCACAACATGCTATGCTAGCTGCAGTATAATAGAGAGCAAGGAGGGGAGTTGGAGGTTTGGCGGGGTTTGAGCAGCGCCACACAGAGGGTGCTTAACAGCTCTTAGACCCGCCTCCTGGCACTAATTGGTTGTTTGTTGTTGGAACTGTGAGAATGGGGAGAATGCAAAGGAGAGAATGTTTTACACAGATTACCTGTCTCATCCCATACTGTCACGACATAAAGACAGTTTCACCAAATATGAAAAAAAAAACATTATACAAATTAAATACCTGATGTTTAAAGACCTAAATGCTTTACATATTCTATATTTTGGCATACTGTACCTTGTTGGGGAAGGTGGAATCAATCTCCTCCTGGAGCTTTCTCATGATCTCTGGGTTCGTAGCCAAATTGTAAGCCAAGAAAGTGAGAGAACTGCTGCTTGTTTCATAACCAGCAAAAATGAAAATCATGGATTGGGAAAGGATCTCATGGTCACTTAATCCTGCAGAAAATACAACATGGTTCACAATAGTAAGATGTGTAGTTGTGTAGCTGTATTGTGAGTGTTTGAAGTACGTCTCACTTTTGTCCTTTTGCAACCCATTGTTCTTTTGGGAATCAATCATTAGTTGGAGAAAATCTACTCGACTCTGCAAGTAAATGAGAGCAGAACAGATCCCATTTCTAAGCCTGCTGATACAAAGATACTGAAATGCTGAAAAAACCATCGTATCTGACTGTACCTTCTGCTGGCTGGTCTCACGGTTGGACTTAATCTTCTCCAGAGAAGCATAAAAGAAGTCGGTGACAGATTTGGGGAAAAAAGAAAATTCAAACTTTTCAAGTATGGGGCCGAGGAAGGGGAAGAAAGCTGAAATTAAAGTAACAACAATTATATTACTACTGGACAAGGAAGGTCAGGAAGTACTTTGTCTGTTACAACATTACCAGACTGAAATTTAACAAACTTGTATTCTTTATTAAACATAAATCTGAATGAATAAAATATGCCCTTTTTATTCTTCATAGATGGGCCCATTCTCTCTCTCTCTNAGTGGTCTCTGCACGGCCCTGATGAGGAGGATCCTCTTAACCCTCATCTGGCCGCTCTATCATGCTGGCCTGACTGGTGGATTGCTGCAGAGATGGTTGTCCATCTGATCTGCTCTCCTCTCTCCACAGAGGAATGTTGGAGTGACCATTGGGTTCTTAGTCACCCCCCTGTCTTAGGACCTTCTGACCCAATCACTCAGTTTAGATGGCCAGCCAGCTCTAGAGTCCTGGTGGTTCTAAATTTCTTTCATTTATGAATGAGACCATTGAGTTCAAGTCAAAGCCTCAAAACTTTTTCTGGATCCTTCCTCACACTTGTGCTTCAAAACAATCCTGTCTCAGGGGTCTACTGAAAATTCCTTCAATTTCATGCTTGTTGTTTGACCTCTGACATTTTTTATAAAATGTGGAACATTTTCTAGAAAGGTGTGTGCCTTTCCAAATCAAGTCCAATTTTCCACAAGGGGGCTCTATTAGATGACCAGCAGAAAAAGCTCAGTTTTGATCTTCACTGGCAAAAGCTGTGAATACTAATGTAAATGTGGTTTCTTGGTTATCTAAAATGCTTTCCACATTGTCATAATGAGGTTTGTGTGTGGCTGTATTAATAAAATACTAAAAGGCTATGAAATGGCAAAATGTGGAAAAGGGATTTAAGTACAAGGGCATTGGGAGCCTGATGTGGTCTTTATCAGGTTCTAAAAGAATTATGTCCAATTTCATGCACAGCAACACATGGACTCTAATTCACACAACAAAAATGAAATCAACATGAAAATGCGGTATTTCATAAATTAAGTATGGTTTTTATTTTTCCAAAGAACACTTAGAGGAAAGGTAGCAACCCTTGTGCTGCTAAGTAAATTCATTTGATCTGTTAATAATAAGCAGGTGTAAGCACCATAGCAAGCTGAGATTTTGACAGATTGCTTCTTTAGAGCATACAGTAGTGTGTTAAACTGCCAAGGATGGAATGCACCAGGAGTGATCTTGTGACTGCCCTTCAGTATGGTAAAACCTAAAAGGGAATTTTCCAATTATTTGTTGTTGACAGTTCTAGAAAGGTGGCATCGTATGCATAAAAGAAATTTTAAATTTATTGAAAGAGTTTTACAGCTACACAGCAAGAGAAAAAATGTTATAAGTACATAATAAAACTGAACTAGTTTTTCATAGGTAGTACAATAAATTTATTTATGGGTCTTTATTTAATTCTCTAGTCCCCTGTGTATTCTCCCTCGCCCCCTGTGCCATGTCTCTCTCCCTCTCCTCAGACTGCCTCCTGCTCCCGTCACTCACACCTGCAACTAGTTAGCAATCAGCCCAGTTCCTTTGTTCCAGTATTCATCCTCTGAGTATTTAAGCACTTCATTGTCAGCCACTACTTGCAGGTTTGTCTTGTTATCAACTCAATGTCCCACGCCTGGCGCTTTTGGGTCCTCTCAACAATATACATCATAGCATATGCAGGGGTGTCAAACTCCAGTCCTCAAGGGCCGCTGTCCTGCAGTGTTTAGATGTGCCACAGGTAAAAAACAGTGGAATGAAATGGCTTAATTACCTCCTCCCTGTGTAGATTGGTTCTCCTGAGCCTTGCTAATGACCTAATTATTTTTTTCAGGTGTGGTGCAGCAGAGGCACATCTAAAAGTTGCAGGACAGCGGCCCTTGAGGACTGGAGTTTGACACCCATAGAGAAACAAGGACAGATGTTAAAGACATCTAGTCTTGTTTACATACTCTAAAACGTGCTATGTAAGTTTGATGTATTATTAATACAAAAACTTAATTTATAGGAAAGTAACATAAACTTCCCAAAATTAACATCACAATTTGATTTAGATATAATTCTTCAGCTGGACTATTAGGAACGAGGGATCAGCTTCAGTTGGATGGGTCTTTTGGCAGCTAACAAACCCTGGACATCCATCTCAAATGGGATCTGGTAGGAAATTCAATGTGCAGAGAAAAAACTGTGTGAACTGAATAAACAATGCAAAGAACAGTGTGGCCATTTAATTCAAGCATCGTAAAAAAAGAAAACAGAAGAAAAGCTGTCTAGAGAAACCAAGGTTTCTCTAGACAAGTGCAGCTTTTCTTCTGTCTATGAACAAGAGACAATGAAATGAGGATCAGCATGAATTACTGTGCAAAGCTCAGTGTTAAGCAGAGTCTTCAGACTTTGGATGGACAAAAATAAGTGTCATAAGCTTCCTCACACAGCCTGAAAGAGGAGCAATATGCAGAGTTAATCTGAAATCTCACCTCGGTCTCTTTACACACAGAGAAGCTGTACCGCTGCAGGATCTCCACCACTGCCAGTTTCATCACCACCAGAGCAAATCTCATCCCAATGCAGTTCCTTGGCCCTACCCCAAAAGGCATGTATGTGTATGGATCGATATCCTCCTTGTTTTTCTTGCTGAATCTGTTGCGAAAAATACAATATACACATAAATATATAATCAAATGTATTCATACTAACAGCAGACTTCTGCAAATGATACGCAGCAATGTGCATTTTTTTCCCTTATTTAGTGGTAGTTGTTCATTCCTTCTGTACCTCTCGGGTTTGAATTTCTCTGGTTCTGGCCATATCTCAGGGTCCCGGTGCAAAGGCCATGTGGGGACCAGGACAACCATGTCTTTTGGAATCACAAGGCCATTTATCTCTACAGATGCTTTGGCCACACGCTCCAAACGTGCAGCAATGGGGAACAACCGGAGAGACTCATTGATGACGCTGTCCAAGTAGTCCATCTCCATCAGAGGCTGATACTGAACAGGAGCCTACACAAACACAAGCACGGTTGTTTACCAGGTCATGCTGCTGTTCTACAGGCCAGACTGAATAGGTTAGGATATCATTCCAATGTTAAATCATACCAAACTGGTATAATAAACAAATCTATTTAAAAATGGGCAACTTTTGGTTTTAAATCAGCATTTTTTTTTTTTGTTGGGTGGCTCATCAGGTGGCTCAGATAGAATAATAACATTTTCAGCAACAGGTGGATTTCCAAAAAGACAATGACAATAGTAGTAGTTCTTTTTCTTTTCTTTTTCATTCAGACTATTGTTTAGCCAAAGAAATTCCTTCTCCCAGGCCTCTTATGGATGAACTCTCAAGAGAGTTTATTCACACCTGTGGGTAAACTACCTGTAAATAGTTTACCCTCAAACTACATTAGTACGAATACTACTTTAGAGGCTTTAAAGTATTGGTGCTTTAGAGGCGCCAATTAGATTTGACCCTGACAAGGCCTCTGACCTAAAAAGTGTCTCTAAAGATAATCTGTGAAAAGATCAATCTCTTCCACCTCCTCTCAGAGCTGCTACTGCCATCTGAAGAAATGCACCGCTCCTGACCAAAAGCAACCAATCAGAGCAAGGAGTGCCTTTGCGTTGTCAGTCATTCTTGCTGGCTAATGTCAGCAAGAATGATTGCTGACAATCATTCAGCAATCATTCTTGCTTCGTTCCTGGAACATTTAATCGTTCGAGGAATACCATTTATCCACTGCGATCGGTAGCCATGCTAACTAGCCCAATCATTCACAACATGCTATGCTAGCTGCAGTATAATAGAGAGCAAGGAGGGGAGTTGGAGGTTTGGCGGGGTTTGAGCAGTGCCACACAGAGGGTGCTTAACAGCTCTTAGACCCGCCTCCTGGCACTAATTGGTTGTTTGTTGTTGGAACTGTGAGAATGGGGAGAATGCAAAGGAGAGAATGTTTTACACAGATTACCTGTCTCATCCCATACTGTCACGACATAAAGACAGTTTCACCAAATATGAAAAAAAAAACATTATACAAATTAAATACCTGATGTTTAAAGACCTAAATGCTTTACATATTCTATATTTTGGCATACTGTACCTTGTTGGGGAAGGTGGAATCAATCTCCTCCTGGAGCTTTCTCATGATCTCTGGGTTCGTAGCCAAATTGTAAGCCAAGAAAGTGAGAGAACTGCTGCTTGTTTCATAACCAGCAAAAATGAAAATCATGGATTGGGAAAGGATCTCATGGTCACTTAATCCTGCAGAAAATACAACATGGTTCACAATAGTAAGATGTGTAGTTGTGTAGCTGTATTGTGAGTGTTTGAAGTACGTCTCACTTTTGTCCTTTTGCAACCCATTGTTCTTTTGGGAATCAATCATTAGTTGGAGAAAATCTACTCGACTCTGCAAGTAAATGAGAGCAGAACAGATCCCATTTCTAAGCCTGCTGATACAAAGATACTGAAATGCTGAAAAAACCATCGTATCTGACTGTACCTTCTGCTGGCTGGTCTCACGGTTGGACTTAATCTTCTCCAGAGAAGCATAAAAGAAGTCGGTGACAGATTTGGGGAAAAAAGAAAATTCAAACTTTTCAAGTATGGGGCCGAGGAAGGGGAAGAAAGCTGAAATTAAAGTAACAACAATTATATTACTACTGGACAAGGAAGGTCAGGAAGTACTTTGTCTGTTACAACATTACCAGACTGAAATTTAACAAACTTGTATTCTTTATTAAACATAAATCTGAATGAATAAAATATGCCCTTTTTATTCTTCATAGATGGGCCCATTCTCTCTCTCTCTGTCTCTCTCTCTCTCTCTCTCTCTCTCTCTCTCTCTCTCTCTTTATATATATATATATATATATATATATATATATATATATATATATATAAAGAAGTCAGAATTCTTTATTATTATGAATAACTAAGCCATGAGCTTATAAGCTGGTGAAAAACATCCAGTTTCCATGTCTTCTAAGGATTGAGGAATGAGTTGGACTGTTATTGGAACACCTGTCATTAACCTTGTGTTTGTTCTTTCTTTATATTTTACCAACAGCAAGGAAGAGGGGGTTTAAAAAGTCAAACTTCAGCATCTTCTTGATGTTTGTCACAAATGGGTCTGAAGGGTTGTTCAGTGAATCAATGTCTACGCTGAAGGCCGTGCTGGTTACGACATCCATGCTGTACGATCCAAAGAATCTATAAGCAACACAAATATGTTTCAAATGCATTGGCATTGGTAGAGGTGAATTTAAGCATCTTCTTTAACAATTTTATAAAAAGTCCTACTCCTTCAGTTCTAATGCTCCTCCTTTGTCTGCCTTTTTCTTCATGCTGTGAATCAGGTTAGCAGAATGACTCTTCATGATTTCAAACATCTAATGCACATATAGAGACAAAAAAACATTACCACACACGCAAATAAAAATAGAAAATGTTTTGGTTTGAAAATAAAGTTCAAAATATAGTTGACTAAATCTAGATAACTTGAGCATATATGCTTGCTCCAAAGTTATATCAAGATGCAATTTGCTGCAAAGTCAGAGTCTGTTGGGCTTCCTTTGAAAACTTTCAGCCATTTGGCATAATAAATAAAACTTGATTACATAGTTTTATAACCAGGATCGAACTGCATGTATGTGATTGAATTTCAATCTGTTTGGATTACATTGACTGTAAATATATTTGTATTTTAAAAGGATCTGGTTTTGAAGCTGCCTAGAGACATTATTTGCTGTGGCTCAGCACAGATAAACTGAAATCTGAGCAAAACACCCAGAATCCCTTTCTCTAGTTGTTCTACTAGTTTTCCTGTCTAGGAAATGAGATTGCTTTGAAAAAAAAGATGATTTTTGATCTTTTTTTCATTGTCATTTCCTGACATATGTAGATAAACAACTGGCTTTCTTTTAGGGTGTCATGCATTTATAAAACCAAAAGAAAAGAATAATTACTAATTCAAAAGGTTTAGACATTCTGCTTACTAAATAAATCTAAGATCAAAACAATATTCTCCGTTAAATTTAGTCTATAGAATTTATCATCGTTGTGGTACTAATGGGATGTTTCTTTCTCCACAGAATAAACACACTCAACTTTTTTTGTGTCTTTAGGATGTGAACAAAAGGTGAATTTATTTCAAAGCTATTTTTACCAGCAGTCCCAATATATTTGGAGGAAGCAGTATGTTCAAGTCAAATTGCTGTAAAAGTTTAAAGATATAGAGAAGGTGGAGAAGCTCACCTCCTTCAGTCTCCCAGAGGTGAAGGAAGGAGATAGGACACTACGGATCCTTTTCCATTGATCATCTTCAGCATTGAACAGGGAATCATACAGGGCCCCATTCAGATGGAAATTCTTTTGACATAATTAAACAGCAGCTCATGAGAACTAAATGAAATGTATATCACTATGACTTCATATGGACTGTAGAGCAGTAACTACATACTCTGCGGTTGGTGAAGAAAGAGTAGCATTCCTTAACCAGAATGGCCTTTATGATTTCAGGATCTGCAACACACAACACGGGCTGGCGGCCATCGTAAATACTGAAAGATTAGAATGAAACAAACAACTTAAGCTGTAACAAATCAATGGTTTATTGTGTCTGTTCTTCAATAACAGTTACAACGTGAAAACTCACCCCCATATTTTCCCGTATTTCCTATAGCACTCTTGATCGAAGTTGAAGAACCCCTAATTACAAAAATAATGTTACATTAGAAATATAAGATAATTTAGAGAACACGTTTTATACAATTTTCAGCAGATTGAATTAATAAATAATGGGTCATCTTAAAGAATGTTGTTCAAAGAAGCTAAATTACATTATTCTGATTCAATATGTTTTAAAAAAATATATTTTATAAATTAGAGTTTAATTGAAATGCATATCTGGCTGTTTTGGACTGATCTACAAAGACTATGTGACTATGTGGTGATATGTAGTGGTAATGGAGGACCCAACTGCAGCGAGTCAGAGACAGGGAGCAGTTTAAAAATAAATAATGAAAGGCAAAATGTATAACATTCACAAGGACCACAGGGATCCAGAGCAGAAATAAAAGCGAAAACACAGGAAAGTAACAAGAGGAACCAGCAAGAAGTCAGTTTACGTGGAAATTAGCTCAACTTGCACTTTTAGTTTTATTATTTCTGCCAACATTTCTGCCTGAACCCTTCATTTGCAAACTAATCGAGAACAAGTACATAGAACACTGCACATATAAAAACATGTAAACATGTATATTATTTTAAGACATTTAAAATAAAGACATAAAATATAATATAGAACTATTTAACAGAACTAAACTCCTGACATTCACACTGGAACATTAGTCCTGTGTGCTGCACAGTAACAGAAACTTCACATTGTGATTACAGAACTTTTCTGAATTTCACTTTTCAGTAGAGTCGTCAAGATTTTTTTTCTTTTACATTGAATAATGTAAAAGAAACCTCGCCAAAAATGTCTTCGTTATGACAACTTGTC
>NW_015117610.1:0-1069 GCF_001443285.1 Poecilia latipinna
ATCCTAATAAGCTCCCCGTCGGGGAATCGAACCCTAGTCTCCAACATGACAGGCAAGATACTGACCACTATACTAGCGAGGACCTGTTTTATTCCAACCACACCCACTCCTGGGGTTTCAGATCGCTCCGCGGCATCTACATTTATAATATCACGAGACTATTATTGCACTGAAGTAGACAACATTGGCCAAAATGAAACCAGGTATCCTAATAAGCTCCCCGTCGGGGAATCGAACCCCGGTCTCCCACGTGACAGGGGGAGATATTGACCACTATACTATCAAGGACCTGTTTTATTCCAACCACACCCACTCCTGGGGTTTCAGATCGCTCCACGGCATCTACATTTATAATATCACGAGACTATTATTGCACTGAAGTAGAAAACATTGGCCAAAATGAAACCAGGCATCCAAATAAGCTCCCCGTCGGGGAATCGAACCCCGGTCTCCCACGTGACAGGCGGGGAAACTACCCCCTTAATAAAGGATGCCTTGTTTTGCCCAACCACCACCCCTCTTTGGGTTTCACAACTCTCCACGGCATCTACATTTATAATATCACGAGACTATTATTGCACTGAAGTAGACAACATTGGCCAAAATGAAACCAGGTATCCAAATAAGCTCCCCGTCGGGGAATCGAACCCCGGTCTCCCACGTGACAGGCGGGGATATTGACCACTATACTATCAAGGACCTGTTTTATTCCAACCACACCCACTCCTGGGGTTTCAGATCGCTCCACGGCATCTACATTTATAATATCACGAGACTATTATTGCACTGAAGTAGACAACATTGGCCAAAATGAAACCAGGCATCCAAATAAGCTCCCCGTCGGGGAATCGAACCCCGGTCTCCCACGTGACAGGCGGGGATACTGACCACTATACTAACGAGGACCTGTTTTATCTCAACCACACCCACTCTTGGGGTTTCAGAACTCTCCACGGCATCAAAATTTATAATATCACCAGACTATTATTGCACTGAAGTAGACAACATTGGTCAAAATGAAACCAGGTATCAAAATACACTCCCCGTCGGGGAATCGAACCCCAGTCTC
>NW_015117610.1:7129-8244 GCF_001443285.1 Poecilia latipinna
ATTTATAATATCACCAGACTATTATTGCACTGAAGTAGACAACATTGGTCAAAATGAAACCAGGTATCCAAATACGCTCCCCGTCGGGGAATCGAACCCCAGTCTCCAACATGACAGGCAAGATACTGACCACTATACTAACGAGGACCTGTTTTGCCCCAACCACACCCGCTCTTGGGGTTTCAGAAATTTCCACGGCAACTACATTTATAATATTACGAGACTATTATTGCACTGAAGTAGACAACATTGGCCAAAATGAAACCAGGTATCCAAATACGCTTCCCGTCGGGGAATCGAACCCCAGTCTCCAACACGACAGGCAAGATACTTACCACTATACTAACGATGACCTGTTTTGCCCCAACCACACCCGCTCTTGGGGTTTCAGAAATTTCCACGGCATCTGCTTTTATAATGACAAAACTATTATTGCACTGAAGTCGACAACATTAGCCAAAATGAATCCAGGTATCCTAATAAGCTCCCCGTCGGGGAATCGAACCACGGTCTCCCACGTGACAGGCGGGGATACTGACCACTATACTAACGAGGACCTGTTCTGCCCCAACCACACCCGCTCTTGGGGTTTCTGAATTTGTCAGAGCATCTACTTTTATAAAATCACGAGACTATTACTGCACTTTGGCCAAGAACGTTTCCCGATTGAAAAAGAGGCGCAAGAACATGCTCCCCTTCTGGGAATCGAACCCCAGTCTCCCACGTGTCAGGCAGGGATACTGACCACTATACTAACGAGGACCAGTTTGACCCTAACCACATTCTTTCTTGGGGTTTTGGAAATGTCCACGGCATCTACTTTTATAATGACACAAAACTATTATTGCACTGAAGTCGACAACATTGGCCAAAATGAAACCAGGTATCCTAATAAGCTCCCCGTCGGGGAATCGAACCCCGGTCTCCCACGTGACAGGCGGGGATACTGACCACTATACTAACGAGGACCTGTTCTGCCCCAACCACACCCGCTCTTGGGGTTTCAGAAATTTCCACGACATCTACTTTTATAATGACACAAAACTATTATTGCACTGAAGTCGACAACATTGGCCAAAATGAAACCAGGTATCCTAATAAGCTCCCCGTCGGGG
>NW_015117610.1:14423-15865 GCF_001443285.1 Poecilia latipinna
CCTGTTTTATCCCAACCACACCCTCTCTTGGGGTTTCAGATCTCTCCACGGCATCATCATTTATAATATCACCAGACTATTATTGCACTGAAGTAGACAACATTGGTCAAAAGGAACCCAGGCATCCAATAAGCTCCCCGTCGGGGAATCGAACCCCGGTCTCCCACGTGACAGGCGGGGATACTGACCACTATACTAACGAGGACCTGTTCTGCCCCAACCACACCCGCTCTTGGGGTTTCAGAAATTTCCAATGCATCTACTTCTACAGTGACACAACACTATTATTGCACTGAAGTAGACAACATTGGCCAAAATAAAACCAGGCATCCAAATAAGCTCCCCGTCGGGGAACCGAACCCCGGTCTCCCACGTGACAGGCGGGAATACTGACCACTATAGTAACGAGGTCCTGTTTTTCCCCAACCACACCCACTCTTGGGGTTTCGGAATTTTTCAGAGCATCTACTTTTATAATATCACGAGACTATTATTGCGCTGTAGCCGAGAACGTTTCCCAATAGAAAAAAATGTGCAAGAACTTGCTCCCCATTGGAGAATCAAACCCTGGTCTCCCACGTGACAAGCAGGGATACTGACCATTATTCTAACAAGGTCCTGTTTTCCCACATTCAGATTTTATTAAATATTTGACTCACAACCATGTGATCATTAACATTTTTCAAAATATAAACCAGTACCACTTCTAATAACATTAAAATAAAAAGCAAACTGTGCCTTAGCTATGATGCATTTAAGAGTTATATGTAAAAAACAAACATACTCCGGCTGTCAGCTGTAAAAATTCAATGGATTCACTGTGCAGTCGTGAGTTCACCCACTAATTAGCCATGACTGATTAGTTTTTCAAGAACAATCTAAAACGTGATTTAATCAGTTAATAAATAAGTTTTTTCCTATTGTTTCTGAACTTTTTGTGCTTTGTTAGAGCAGTGGTGCAATACATCGTTCGCAGAAGATTTTGAGTCGATCTCGACATTAGGTGAGAAACGCAACGCTGCCAGGACACTGAGCCCAGCATGTCCTCCTCTGACTCGCTTAAAACGTTTGTAACTTTATTAAAGAACAACAACAACAAAATCAATAAAACGTGCTCAAATTAATGACCCAACAACAATAATAATCTCAGTAATTATTGTTTCAACAAGGTATTACACAATTCTGTGCGTTTCTGTTCCATTACCAAAATAACGAGCAGAGCAGGAGTTTAAATTAACTAATCAACCACCACTGTGTTCAGGGAGGCTTATTAATAATCGCAAAATAAATATCAAGCCTGAAAACCTAATATCGTAACGGACTGAATGTTATGTTTTTAACGTAATCTCTGGTCGGTATGAGGAGTGTAGGAGGTTGCCATGGCAACGGGTGTGCTTAAATGACAGAGAGAGACGTCATTTACAACAAACATCAAACACTGT
>NW_015117611.1:0-2747 GCF_001443285.1 Poecilia latipinna
ACATTAGACTGAATATGAACTAAAGTAATAACAAAATGATAATACCAAAAATCTCTATCACATACCAAAAACATACTAGTAGCTTCAGACATAGAAACATATTTTTAATGTAATTTATCACAAAAATTAAGCTTGGTTTAAAAAAAGAATATAACAGAAAACATTCCAGTCTGTTTATTTCCAACACAACAAACCAGCCAAAATCTATAGACCAAGATGTGTTTTTGATTACAACTTTTAAAAGTCACTCCAAAATATGGATAAAAGGATATGACTGAAGGTCAATGGTATTTTAGAAGTTGCTTCAATGAATATACTAAACTATCTGTACAGGGTCACAGAGCAGAGACTCTAGGAGTCCAAGGTCATCAGTCCATCATGGGCCATCATAGAGACACACTGGACAAGCTATTCACAGGGCACATTTGCATAATGAGAACATACAGACTCATCCAGCTTTTATCTCATCATTGTCGAGGTTTAACTGACTGCAGTTCAAAGTGTCCTCTACTTCAATTCAGACAGAACAGGCTGAACGTATTTCAGTGGTCTGATGGCTGTTGAGGATCAGGGTACTTGTCTACTTCTTTGTGTCTTCATCTTCAGCCAGCGGTGGGTGGTGACTCACTTCTAGCTTTTTCTCTTGTTCTCCAAACAAGAAAATTTAACTAACCTTAACATTTTTGGCTTCTGGTACTTTACGTTCAGATGCAAATGTTTGAGATGCTTGAAGGACATTTTGGCAGCCGTGCCAGGCTAAACTCAGAGAAGCTCGATTTCAGCATAAAGACAGAAATCCACATTATAGCAGCTTGTTTCATTTGAGATATTTCTGTTCTTCACAGAAAAGTACAGTGTACGTATTAGGCTAGATTTCTTAGCTTTGTTGACATTCTTCATTAAACTTAACATCTTGCACGAAATTTCATTTGAGGAATGTCATCTGAATTTCTTGGAGATGGACAACATTTCCATTAATCAAAGCTTGTTGCAAAAATGCGGAGTTGTTTGGCAAATAAGATAATGATTTTTGAGCACTGCAAGTGAATTCCAAAATCCTCAGTGTAAGACACAAGGGTAGCATGTGAGAATTTTTCTGCCATAATTCGAGCACACGTTTTCAATCTGAAAGCAGAATATCATTCTTCTGAAGACTTGTAATTGTACTCAAAACTTCTGCTTTCATTCAAACATTCACTGTGCTTTCGCAACCTTTTCTCTTCACACTCAAAACTTGTCTCTGTTCAGATCAAATCTCTTCTTGCAAACCTCTCTGCTCGCTTGCAAATCATTTTGTGCCTGCACTTGATTTTAAATAAAAAGATGCCAATGATTGAGTCTACTGACTCAGTCGAAAGACTGCTTCCTATCGACATGTAGCATGTTATAGTTTACATTCTGTAAACTATAACATGGCATGGCAACTATAAACATAGCATGTTATAGTTTACATCCGGCATTGTGTGCATGCACACAATGCCAGAGGGCAAAGAGACAATTATTTGACTTTCCATTCATACAATCTCTGCCGTGGTAGAACAAAAATCCATTAAAATTAAACGTTGAGATGTAGGCATGATCAGGGCAGTGCACATCACAGGAACGAAAAAAAACAGAACCCATTGAAGAACAACTCTAAACCACTCATATTCTTTTTTCTAGCTCTCAAAGAAAATAAGAACACACGCTGTGTGTAGTGTGTCGGCTATGCTACACACAGACCTGTTGCCATAGCAACTGACTAACAGGTCCGTGAGTGTTTCAGAATTTAACACCAAAAATACATGCTAACATTTCCCACACAAAGAAAAGAACATTCAGTCTGTTACAGTGTTACATGTTCATGTTTGGTGTTTATTTTGAACTTATTAATAAGGGACCATTTAAACACAGCAGTGGTAGATTAGCTAATTGAAACACCTGTTGTAATGATGAGCTGGTGTGTAGGTTGCCTTTTTTTTAACTGAAACAAAACACTTTGATCAAATCTGAACTGGATAATCCCACAAACCTTAAAAAATACCTTAAAAAGGTTTATAAAAAAGGAGGGAGAGTTTGATACATTTTTGGGATCATTTCAACCTTACACTTAAAACCTGTCATTTTTTTAATTCAAATGTCACTTACTCTAAACCTCTGTAATCTATGAAGCGTAACTGGATGGTAGTAGATTTGAAGACAAACTAATTACAGGGCTTCAATGCAATGGAGTTGGAGGAACATTGCTTCTTCAACTGTGGAGACTATTTTCACTGGTCAAACTCAGGCTGCACATTTTACACATGACACTATCCCGTGATGAATGGTAACAGACAGAAAAGGTCTCCAGTGCTTTTATTTGTAAGGTTTGGAAGTGGTAGCCAGTAGCAACACAAAGAGAAGGAGGGTTAAAGATGTAGTATAAGGTAACTGCAGGGTCAGTTCAGTCTATATGGAAGGTGGGCTGTAGAGGAGAAAGTGGTGGCAGTAGAGGAAAAAGAGGGGATGGAAGGAAAGACAGAAAGCGAAAAGGAATGGAAAATCAATAAAGTCATCTAACATGAATTGTGCACTGAAATGACTTCTTAAGTCCTATCAGGAAAGCAAATGGGAGGTAAATGCAGTAAGAAATCATGTCCTTCAGCAACACTGAAGAACTGAGACACCCACTTTCACATTCACAGCAAAATGGAGTGCAATGAATGTTGCTCACGGCCAGTGGTGGGAAGTAACGAAGTACAAGTACTTCGTTACTGTACTTAAGTACA
>NW_015117611.1:7719-9023 GCF_001443285.1 Poecilia latipinna
GCAATACACTCACGGCACCATTTTGCTTTCTGTTTTATTGCATGCCATGTATTCAATTAGAGAATGTTGACTTTTTGACTATATGGTCCACATTAGCATAAGTAATTCCTCCTATTACTGCATAGTTAGGCTACATTTTTACAACAAAATCAAGAACCTGCCATTCACCAGTAGCTGATTCGAGAGCGGATTCATTTTTTGTGCTACACCGAATTCCACGTCACACCGACATACTATGGTTGTAAAAGTCAAGGTAGCATAACTGACATACTTCTCTTCCTCTCTGCATTTTTTTCTTAAAACTTTCTTGACCTGTGCAATGAAGTACCCTTGGACCTTGTTATCTAGTTGTTTTAGTGTTAATAATTAATGGCAATGTACTATTCTAATTAGTAGCAAACCAATATTCTATTGGGAATAAACTATCCTCTTGTGAAATTTGAATGTTATCGCATTTTGTTTATATTATTAAAAACACAAAAAAGCAAATGTAAGTTTTCAGGAAATGTGTTTGGAATATTCACCTGTGAGTTCTTTGTCAAGACAAAGTCATAGTTGCACCTTTCAGAAAATGGGATAAAGTTTTGTCTTACACAGGCCATAGTCTTAGATGGGTCAGTGCTGTGAACCCACCGCTCCCACTAAAAAAGGTTGCTGCTCGATTTTGTACTGGTGATAATATTGGAGGTCGCAAAATAGGTAGTAAGAGGTCATAAATTCAATTCTGATTCCTGTATTAACCATGTTGGTATGAAAATCAGGATGACATGAAATGTTATCTAAGATTTTCCTATGTATCTGCAAATGACCATTATCATATTTAGACCAGGGTGGTGAGAGCAGTGTGCAGACCCATTGTTTTTCAAGGATTAATTTTTCTTTTAACTGTTTTTTTGGAAGCATACTCAAAAACTTAGTGCAAAAGTCAGCTTGCAGTGAAAAAAAATTATATCAATAACATTTAAAATTAGTGTCACCAAATGGCTCAACACTGCCACCTAAATTTAGGCCTACCTGTCATGAATTGCGGAGAGAGGTGGTGAGGAAGGTGCTGTGGACCCAGCTTGAGATGACGAAAATGATTATTCTAATGAAGGCTTGGCAGCAGAATAATCCCAAACCAGGCAGCACAGGAGAACGGAAAACAAAGTTCACTTCTGGTAGCAACTGGTTACACGAAGGACGAAACAGGCAGCCAAACGGACAGACAGAATAACTAGACAGCTTCGACAAGGACCCGACAAGAGACAAAGACAACAGGTGGACTTAAATACACAGGGAGGGTAATCATGGAACAAGACATA
>NW_015117611.1:13013-15860 GCF_001443285.1 Poecilia latipinna
GAAAATTCAAGTCCTGACACTATCCATATAATGTAGGCACTTGAAATTTGGTCCACAGATAGATACTTATCTTGTCGTTTATCTTTTTTTAATTTGGGAATTAGTGATACTTGTGCTTTCAGAGTGTTTACCATTAATGTTTGATTTTGCATCTCCATGTCAAATTGTTGAACCATGCTCCTGCTCAGCCTTGCTGTGGTTCTGACCCCTCCTCTGCTGTTCAGTTCTCTGCTTTTCTTCTTGATCTCGGTACCTCCAAGAGCAGCTGATCTGCGGACCTGAGATACCGATAGAGTATATAGGGGTGAAGCAGCTCAGAGAGGTAAGCCGGGGCAAGATTATGTAGTGATTTAAAAACAAACATAATAATTTTAAAATGAATCCTAAAATATACAGGCAGCCAGTGAAGTGAGGCCAAGACAGGGGTCACATGCTCTCTCTTTCGAGTTCCTGTCAAAAGCCATACAGCAGCATTCTGAACCAGCTGCAGACGTGAGAGCAGCGACTGACTGACTCCCAGATAAAGTGAGTTACAGTAATCCAATCGAGTCGAAATAAAAACGTGGATCACTGTTTCAAAATGCTGCCTGGAAAGAAAAGATTTCACTGATGCCAATCGCCTTAAATGATAAAAACTGGACTTAACCATGGCTCTTATTTGGCTGTCCAATTTGAAATCACTGTCCACCTTAAAACCAAGATCTGTAATAACAGGTTTAAAATAAACCTCCAAGGGTCCCAGGTCAACAGAGGAGGACTCACAGGAACCACTGGGTCCAAACACCATCACCTCTGTTTTCTTTTCATTAAAATTTTAAAAGTTCAAGGCCAACCAAGCTTTAATATCACCTAAACATGCCAGGAGATGTTTGATGGAGTGGACATGCTTCTGCTTCAGGGGCAAATAAATCTGGAAATCGTCAGCATAACAATGAAATGAAATCTCATGTTTCCTGAGGACAGAACCCAGAGGCAGTAAATACAGAGAGAAAAGCAGTGGGCCCAGAATTGAGCCCTGCAGGACACCATATAGCATTGAAGCAACAGATGATTCAGAGTCACTAATATTCACTGAAAATGTTCTGTCCTCCAGGTAAGACCGGAACCATTTAAGAACAGTGCCACCAATACCTACAACGTGCTGTAATCGCGATATTAAAATGTCATGGTCTACTGTATCAAAGGCAGCAGTTAGGTCAAGTAAAATCAGAACAACATGGTTACCAGAATCACATGCAAGAAGGATGTCATTAAAAACTCTTATTAAAGCAGATTCTGTGCTATGAAGAGTTTTAAAACCTGACTGGAAAACCTCCAGAATGCCATTCTCATCTAAAAACTGTTTCAGCTGACAGTACACAATTTTTTCTAAAACCTTAGAAAGAAAAGGCAGCTTCGAAATAGGCCGATAATTAGCCAGAACAATAGGATCAAGGCCAGGTTTTTTAAGCAGTGGCTGCACTACTGCATGTTTAAAACTAGCAGGGACCACACCTGAGGACAGACTGCTATTTATAATTGCACAAAAGGGCTGCCCTATGCTAGATAAAATATATTTAAAAAATTGTGGAGAGACAGGATCACGGGGGGAACCTGATGGTTTAATATGGCCAACTATGTCCTCTAAAAGTGAGACAGTCACAGGCTCAAACTGAGTGAAAGCAGCAGAGCAAGGGGACCGAAACAGAGGGGTCAGAGTCAGGAGCTGTGATAAAAGCCCTGGTACTACCAACCTTTTCAATGAAGAAACGCAGAAAATTATCACACATGTCAGGAGAAGCTTCCAAACAAGCATTCTGTGGAATATTAAGCACAGAGTCAATGGTGTTAAATAAAACACCAAGAACCAGATGACAGAAGTCCAAGTCAAAGCCTTGGTTGAATAAACATGTTCATGCCATTAGATAGAAGTGCATGAGAGCGGAACTGAGGTGGAAAAAGGATTGTTTGCAGGTTTCTTTTGAAGTGATGAAAAATAGCTGGTGTTATCAGAGAGTTGAGAAGTTTTCCCTTTACTTGGTTCTTAATTTCTTAGAATGAACGTGTTTTAAAAAACTTTAAGCATGCTGCCCTACAACCACTGATGAACAAGTCCAGCCTTGATATGTCTAATCTGCCACATTGTTTTGAAGTGCTTTATAAATAGGCTGGTTTCTGGGTTACCCTAAAATTCCTTCTTTGAAATGTTAGAAGTGTTTCAGTGAGTGCTTAAATCAAGGATTCTTTGGTCTCTTCTGCTCAGCATCAGTCAGGCTTTGATCATCCATCTAACTGTTAAAAAATACAGTCACATCATTTTTAACTTAGACTTGTAAACATTTTTATTACCAAATTTATTTTTAAATTCCTTGTACTTGTTTTTAAGTATCTGTATAAAGTTCAATTTTATCTGTCTGAATGTCAGCACCCATGTATTCTCTAACAGGGATGGACCAGTCTTGGTTCCAAAGACGTAAATTGAGAGGATATGGAGCTTATTCTTTTGCAGCTTAACAATTTTATGTTCTGACTGTTTTTACATTTTATTTAAAAAAACAGAAACATTTTTCTCCAAGACATTCAGCTGTGTTTTACTATTTATTGAATCTACTATATTTGCTTTATATTGACAAATATTTTAATACTGTTCAACACCCAGATTAGGTTTGTTGTTATTTTTAAAGAAAAATGTTTAAAAATTCTGTTGCTTAATATCTATTCAAGAAACGAATTGCTTTCAGTACAAAGGACTTGCATGTTGGTGGGACCAACAAAAGATACAAAAAACAAATGAAAATAAAAATAATACATATTTTTCATCATTGCCTGACTTGAAAAAACTTATATATAAATAAAAAAAAAAAAAAA
>NW_015117612.1:0-3718 GCF_001443285.1 Poecilia latipinna
GGAGACGGTTTGGTCTCTGCCTCGTCAACTAACCAAGTTAAAGACGCTCCGTAAACTAGTCCACAGGCGCCGCACAACAGGAAACGTGTAGATTCAAGACAAA
Organism: Poecilia latipinna; assembly: GCF_001443285.1. Taxonomy (NCBI): domain Eukaryota; kingdom Metazoa; phylum Chordata; class Actinopteri; order Cyprinodontiformes; family Poeciliidae; genus Poecilia; species Poecilia latipinna. The sequence continues at coordinate 104 of NW_015117612.1, forward strand.
TATTGACCTCTTTCTGTGCGACTCAGGCTGAAGACATGAATCATTAGTTTGGGGCTCCACCAAACAGGACGATGTGAGGAGCTTATACTTCCTGCTCAGTTTTAATCTGTTATTCTGGCTTTGCTGCTTCTGACGAGAACGACTGTGATTCTTTTTGTCATCAATCTCATTTTACTTCCTGCTAAATACTTTACACATAAAAGCAAGTTCAGCAAAATCAAACCTTTATTCTCCATCTTCATTAAAGAATTGAATATGTACAATCATCTCATGTCTTCTAATAATCCAAAAGCCATGAAAACTATACATTTATTAATTTAATATCTTGTAATTCTATCGAGATGATTTTCTTGTCACTATGTATAAAATCCCCCTGGCATATTTATTTTATTTATTTATTTTCTTTACTTTTCTTCTTATGTTTGTGTACAATGTCAATGTTTCAAATTTGCTTTAAAAAAAAAGGTTTGTATAGTTTTGCTTTAGTAAACGGTTCACTGCCACTGCAGCAATGCATTCTGGGTAGAGGATAATACCCTCAGACATTGTTTCATGTTTGTCTGGTTCTGTCAGTTTATAGATGTCTAACTACTTAAATAATTCATAACAGTTTATAACCAAAACTTTGACTCAGAGGAAAATGGCAAAGTAAATTAGTGCTCTAGAATTTATCTGGAAAAACTAAATTGGGGGAAGCTAAGTGCGCTAAAGATTGCTAAGGTTAGCAGAAATGCTAAAGCGGAAAGCCTTCTGGGTCAAAGTGCTGGTCAAAGAGCAACAGCGTCCCAATGAGCTGCCCATCTCTAAACAACCTTAGCGCCTCACCACTGCATCCATTAACTGGACAGTTTGGAGGAGAAACACTGAAAACATCTGAAAAAGTATTTTTACCGTCTGCATGGATTCACCAGAGCTTAAAATCTTTAAACTTCCTCTGGAATTGGACACATTTTCAGTGAAAGCATCCGGAGCTGCGTGTGTTTTCAGTCACTGCATTAAACTCCCCTCAGAAGCTGATGGCGGTTTTGTTCCTGTGGTTGTTCCGATGCCGCCCGCGCGGCGCGGCGGTTCGTTGCTGCGGATTAGCCGTGAAGGCGGCGCGCCGCGCCGCGGCTGGCAGCTTCCTGCTCACCTACACACTCGCTGCCATCCGCCTCAACGCCGCTCGGCTAATGAGATAAAGGCTGTTTCAAAACATGCAGATGAAAAAGAAGCGGGGATTATCTGCAGCAGAACAGGACGGATCAGGTGGGAGCTGCTCTGGTTGGTCAGGATGATGATCGTCAGCCAATCAGAGCGTCTCTGTGTGGGACGACTTTATCCTCATATTTAATCTGTTTGCTCTTCTTTCCTTTAATCCATTTAGATCAGAGTAAGCAGAGTTTAGACGCCATGCGAAACATCATGAGTTTCTGCACAGGGACTGAGACCAGAAGGTCGAAGGTCTCCTCTGGCTCTATGGCCGTTCTGAGCATGTGCAGCACTGAAGCGATCTAGACTTGACTCTGCTCAGCTTCCAGTAGCCAGACGGCTAACAGGAAGCACACACCTCCAAATTGCACCCATCCCGGCTGTGCTGGTTGCTAAGCAACTGAGGAAAGGGGCGGGGTTTCCAGGCTGCTTTTTAAATCCCAAACACTAATCGTAATTATATCAACAAAGTCAGCAACATTTTCAATTCAAAACGTTTTGTGCTGCTAAATTCATGAATAATCTTCAGATTCTTCAACCATCAGCAAAGAGTTTCAGGAAGCCCTGAAACATGGAGCTCCTGTAGAAATGTGGACATTAGCGCTAGCTGCTACATGTTAGCATCAAGATGCTATTTCGGGTTAGTCTAACTCCTGTTAGCACAGCTTGAAGACAAGAGTCTTTTCCAGCGTCCAATCAGATCGATTAGAAGCAGAAATGAACCCAGACAAGAAGCTTCATGGCTGCTGTTAGCGATGTAGCTTTAGCATCTCTGGTTCCAACAATGAGAACGCACCGCTAACCTCAGAGCCACGAAACGTCGCCTCAGCAAAACCAGCTGGAGGAAACGATTCTCCAGAGACGTGTGTGTGTGTACGGTTCAGAACCGTCTCACATCAGTGATGATGAAAGAAGCTGCTGATGCAGCACAGATAGCAGGTTTAACAGAGGACTTACACACACACACACGCCTGCAGACCTGGTTGTGTGTGTTCTCCCAGCAGCGTCTCTGTGTGAGTGAGGAAGAGGAGCAACTGTTATGTTTAATCTGATGTTCATTTCTGCTCTTTAACCTCCTCTGTGCAGCAAATGATCAGAAACTGATTAGTGCGGCTGACTAAAGCAGCTGAGAGTCTGGGTTGTTCTGATGAATGAAGGTTTCTAACACGGCACCGCCTCAGGACTTCCTGCAGTCGACATGTTTAGCTTTTAGCTCTCAGTTCATGTTTTGGCCAACTGAACATTTAGAAATAAAAATCATCAAACTTTCAGAAATCGACTCATGAAGTGAAGCTTTTTGAGGTTTTATTCTCATTTATGTCAGTTTTTAAATGTTCAGCTGATAGTTTAGTAATGGAGCGAAGCTCACTGACCTGCAATCGGCGGCAACTGTTTGGGGTCAGATGGCTTCATAAAACCAGAGAAACGTTTCATTGTTCAGTCTGTCTGAGAAATGTTGCTCTGCAGAAACTGTAAAACTTTTTCTGCTCCAGCCTGCTTCATGTTTGACAGACAGGAAGCCACGCCCCTCCGGCTCTCTCTAAGCCACGCCCCCTGTAGCATCATGAGCCAGTCTTTGGCCACGCCCCTTTAAGCCACGCCCCCTGTTGTTCTGTAATCCCAGCCTCCTCTCTCCGTGTTGCCTGGAGGTGAAAAGTTTAATCTCTGTTTCACCGCTGCAGCTCTGACATCATCAGGAAGTTTTTTTGCTTTATCCTGGGGGAAGTTTGAGGAGGAATTAATAATCTGTAGTCCTGCATCAGGTTATCGCTTTGGCTGTCCTGACGCAGTGCATGCTGGGTAAAACCTGCATCTGCTTTCAGGCGATGGGACGCTCAGGGTCTGGGATGTGAAGGCCGCTGCGTGCCGATTGGCTGTTCCTGCTCACAAAGCTGAGATCCTGAGCTGTGATTGGTGCAAATACGACCAGGTGGGTCAGGCACGACTAATCGATCACATAACTCTGTTTGATCACTGATCAGAGTTTAACTTGGTTTCATTTTCACCTGAAATTAACAGCAAAATTAGAATAAAAATAATTGTTTTAACTCGGATTATTTTAATCTGTTTGCAGAATCTGGTGGCTACAGGATCAGTGGACTGCAGCGTGTGTGTGTGGGACCTGAGGAACGTCACACAGCCTGTCAGTCAGCTGCTGGGACACAGCTACGCCATCCGCAGGGTCAAGGTACACAAACACACACACACACACACACACACAGGCTAATGTGTGTGTCCCTATTTGGGCCATTAAAGTGGGAGTTTTGATGCTGTCAGGACCAACAGACTGTTTCTCACTTTGAGGCAGCTGGATGGAGAGGGACAGATGTGTGTGTGTGTGTGTGTGTGGGTGAGCCGGTGTGTGTGTGTGTGAGGCGGTGTGGGGGGGGGGGGGGGTGTGTGTGTGTGTGGGCGTGTGGGTGT
>NW_015117612.1:7474-9239 GCF_001443285.1 Poecilia latipinna
GGTGGGTGTTGGTGGGGGTGTGTGTGTGTGTGTGTGCGTCTGTGTGTGTGTGTGTGTGTGTGTGTGAGCCTGTGTGTGTGTGTGTGTGTGTGTGTGAGCCTGTGTGTGTGTGTGTGTGTGTGTGAGCCTGTGTGTGTGTGTGTGTGTGTGTGTGTGTGTTCTGCTCCTGTAGCAGCGCTTGTCGCAGCTCCTCCAGCAGCTCCTCTCAGCTCATTCTGGGCAGACAGACATCACCAATCGATGAGACGATTCAACACAACTCAGCACAAAGAAATCGGTTCTCCTCCTCCTGATCCAGCAGGACTGAACTTCCTCCTCAGCATTTCATCACTTCTGGTTTCAAATCTAAGAAATTAGGGAAGTTTATCATTTTATTTCCTTTAATTAAAATAACTTTAAAACTTACTGACAGCTTGTGTCAAAACTCTGAATTACATTTTCTTTTATTTGTTGAATTATTTTATTTTATTATTTATTTTCTCATTTAATTCTTATTATTTTTAAACTACGATTTACGCTCGTTAATGGATCGGTTCTGGTGGTTCTGCTGGGTCTCATTAGCCAAATCATGGGGATCGGACCCGAAACAGATTAAACACAGAGCGGTTCAGAAGGTCCGGATCAGCGGAGCAACCAAAAGGTTCTGTCAGCGTTTCTGAACTGGACTGGGTTTAATGACCAGAACCGCCTGATGAGCAGCCGCTGAGTCGGCACTCCGTCCTCTGGATCAGAACCACTCTCCTGCTACTCGCCTCAGAACCGACCGACCCAGAAGCCTCTCAGGCTGAAACTCCTCAAACGTTCTCCATGTTTCCGATGAAATCATCCAGGTTCTGCTCCGGGTTTGGTCAGATCCGGGTCTCTGCTCCAGAACCAGAAGATCCTACTGGTTCTGCTTATCCCGCCTCTAATCCTGCCTGTGGTTCTCTCCACAGTTCTCCCCATTCAGTCGGACCGTTCTGGCCTCCTGCTCCTACGACTTCACCGTCCGGTAAGTTCCGATTCCGGTCCGGGTCGGGTTCCGGTTGCGGTTCTGTTTTAGACGTCTGAAAGAAGCGCAGCCTTTAAACCAGGGGTGTCCAAAGTGTGGCCCGTGGGCCATTTATGGCCCTTGAAATGATTTTGATTGGAAAAGCAAAAACAGTAAAAAAAAATTTCCAAAGTAGAAAAACTGACGACCAAAACAGAACCAGTGGCAGACTGAAGTTCTGTCTCTGTTCTGGATCCTTAATGACGTACTGCTTTCACAAAAACTGTTCTTTATTGAGCTGGTAAACTAAAATGACAAATTTTTACATTGATGATGATGGTGATGATGATGATGGTGATGATGATGGTGGAGTGTGGGATGAAGATGAATCATTTCAGGCTTTGCTGCTCTGGGAAAATATCCAGAATAATAGAAAAATTATAAATTTATTAAATAATCCAGAATAAGTGGAGATTAATTTTTATTTCCTTGATAATCTGGGTAACACTTTATTTGAAGGGGTTGAATAAGACTGACATGACACCTGTCATAAACATGAATATGGGTTAGGGTAGGGTTAAATCATTACTGATATAAATTTGTTATAAAAGTATTACTGATTGCACTTTAAAAATGAGGTAACTTTATGTTATTAAAGGTAAAGTTTAAACAGTAATGATTTCTTGGTTAATGTCAAGTTGTCATAACAAAGACATTTTGAATAATGTCAACTTTGTATCAAAAGTGTCATAATTTACCGAATGACGCTTTATGACAACAGTCATAAATATTCAT